>NW_028149457.1:0-105486 GCF_964270895.1 Podarcis filfolensis
GGTCGAAACAGAAGGGTATTTATCACAGGATAAGAAATCAGCCCTGGACAACTTAACCGGCAGTAAAAGATTTTTTTTGAAAAAATCCCTAAGCCCCGGGGTCACAATTTCATCGAAAATCTGACTTTCGGCAATTCACTCAAAAATCTTGCCAGACGGTTGCAAATGCTCCCCTGAAAGCTTTGGCGGTCGAAACAGAAGGCTTATTATCACAAGAAAAGAAATCAGCCCTCGACAACTTAACCGGCAGAAAAATATTTTTTAAAAAAATCCCTAAGCCCCGGGGTCACAATTTCATCAAAAATCTGACTTTCGGCAATTCACTCAAAAATGGTGCCAGATGGTTGCAAATGCTCCCCTGAAAGCTTTGGCGGTCGAAACAGAAGGCTTATTATCACAAGAAAAGACATCAGCCCTGGACAACTTAACCGGCAGAAAAATATTTTTTTGAAAAAATCCCTAAGCCCCCGGGGTCACAATTTCATCAAAAATCTGACTTTCGGCAACTCACTCATAAATGTTGCCAGACGTTTGCAAATGCTACCCTGAAAGGTTTGGCGGTCGAAACAGAAGCCTTTTGATCACAGGACAAGAAATAAGCCCTGGACAACTTTACCGGCAGTAAAAGATTTTTTTGAAAAAATCCCTAAGCCCCGGGGTCACAATTTCATCAAAAATCTGACTTTCGGCAATTCACTCAAAAATGTTGCCAGACGGTTGCAAATGCTCCCCTGAAAGCTTTGGCGGTCGAAAGAGAAGGCTTATTATCACAAGAAAAGAAATCAGCCCTCGACAACTTAACCGGCAGAAAAAGATTTTTTGAAAAAATCCCTAAGCCCCGGGGTCACAAATTCATCAAAAATCTGACTCTCGGCAATTCACTCAGAAATGGTGCCAAACGGTGGGAAATGCTCCGCTGAAAGGTTAGGAGGTCGAAACAGAAGGGTATTTATCACAGGAAAAGAAATCAGCCCTGGACAACTTAACCGGCAGAAAAAGATTTTTTTGAAAAAATCCCTAAGCCCCGGGGTCACAATTTCATCAAAAATCTGACTTTTGGCAATTCACTCAAAAATGGTGCCAAACGGTTGCAAATGCTCCCCTGAAAGGTTTGGCTGTCGAAACAGAAAGTTTTTTATCACAGGAAAAGAAATCAGCCCTCGACAACTTAACCGGCAGAAAAAGATTTTTTTGAAAAAATCCCTAAGCCCCGGGGTCACAATTTCATCAAAAATTTGACTGTCGGCAATTCACTCAAAAATGGTGCCAAACGGTTGCAAATGCTCCGCTGAAAGGTTTGGAGGTCGAAACAGAAGGGTATTTATCACAGGATAAGAAATCAGCCCTGGACAACTTAACCGGCAGTAAAAGATTTTTTTTGAAAAAATCCCTAAGCCCCGGGGTCACAATTTCATCGAAAATCTGACTTTCGGCAATTCACTCAAAAATGTTGCCAGACGGTTGCAAATGCTCCCCTGAAAGCTTTGGCGGTCGAAACAGAAGGCTTATTATCACAAGAAAAGAAATCAGCCCTCGACAACTTAACCGGCAGAAAAAGATTTTTTGAAAAAATCCCTAAGCCCCGGGGTCACAAATTTATCGAAAATCTGACTTTCGGCAATTCACTCAGAAATGGTGCCAAACGGTTGGAAATGCTCCGCTGAAAGGTTGGGAGGTCGAAACAGAAGGGTATTTATCACAGGAAAAGAAAGCAGCCCTCGACAACTTAAGCGGCAGAGAAAGATTTTTTTGAAAAAATCCCTAAGCCCCGGGGTCACAATTTCATCAAAAATCTGACGTTCGGCAATTCACTCAGAAATGGTGCCAAACGGTTGCAAATGCTCCGCTGAAAGGTTTGGTGGTCGAAACAGAAGGGTATATATCACAGGAAAAGAAAGCAGCCCTCGACAACTTAAGCGGCAGAGAAAGATTTTTTTGAAAAAATCCCTAAGCCCCCGGGTCACAATTTCATCAAAAATCTGACTTTTGCAATACACTCAAAAATGGTGCCAAACGGTTGCAAATGCTCCCCTGAAAGGTTTGGGAGTCGAAACAGAAAGTTTTTTATCACAGGACAAGATATCAGCCCTGGACAACTTAACCGGCAGAAAAAGATTTTTTTGAAAAAGTCCCTAAGCCCCGGGGTCACAATTTCATCAAAAATCTGACTTTCGGCAACTCACTCATAAATGTTGCCAGACGTTTGCAAATGCTACCCTGAAAGGTTTGGCGGTCGAAACAGAAGCCTTTTGATCACAGGACAAGAAATAAGCCCTGGACAACTTAACCGGCAGTAAAAGATTTTTTTGAAAAAATCCCTAAGCCCCGGGGTCACAATTTCATCAAAAATCTGACTTTCGGCAATTCACTCAAAAATGTTGCCAGACGGTTACAAATGCTCCCCTGAAAGCTTTGGCGGTCAAAACGGAAGGCTTATTATCACAAGAAAAGAAATCAGCCCTCGACAACTTAACCGGAAGAAAATTTTTTTTTGAAAAAATCCCTAAGCTCCGGGGTCACAAATTCATCAAAATCTGACTCTCAGCAATTCACTCAGAAATGGTGCCAAACGGTGGGAAATGCTCCGCTGAAAGGTTAGGAGGTCGAAACAGAAGGGTATTTATCACAGGAAAAGAAATCAGCCCTGGACAACTTAACCGGCAGAAAAAGATTTTTTTGAAAAAATCCCTAAGCCCCGGGGTCACAATTTCATCAAAAATCTGACTTTCGGCAATTCACTCAAAAATGTTGCCAGACGGTTGCAAATGCTCCCTGAAAGCTTTGGCGGTCGAAACAGAAGGCTTATTATCACAAGAAAAGAAATCAGCCCTCGACAACTTAACGGGCAGAAAAATATTTTTTGAAAAAATCCCTAAGCCCCGGGGTCACAATTTCATCAAAAATCTGACTTTCGGAAATTCACTCAAAAATGTTGCCAGACGGTTGCAAATACTCCCCTGAAAGCTTTGGCGGTCAAAACAGAAGGGTATTTATTACAGGAAAAGAAATCAGCCCTCGACAACTTTACCGGCAGAAAAAGATTTATTTGAAAAAATGCCTAAGCCCCGGGGTCACAATTTCATCAAAAATCTGACTTTCGGCTATTCACTCAAAAATGTTGCCAAACGGTTGCAATGCTCCCCTGAAAGCTCTGGCGGTCGAAACAGAAGGCTTATTATCACAAGAATAGAAATCAGCCCTCGACAACTTAACCGGCAGAAAAAGATTTTTTTGAAAAAATCCCTAAGCCCCGGGGTCACAATTTCATCAAAACTCTGACTTTCGGCAATTCACTCAGAAATGTTGCCAGACAGTTGCAAATGCTCCCCTGAAAGCTCTGGCGGTCGAAACAGAAGGCTTATTATCACAAGAAAAGAAATCAGCCCTCGACAACTTAACCGGAAGAAAAAATTTTTTTGAAAAAATCCCTAAGCCCCCGGGTCACAATTTCATCAAAAATCTGACTCTCAGCAATTCACTCAGAAATAGTGCCAAACGGTTGCAAATGCTCCGCTGAAAAGTTTGGAGGTCGTAACAGAAGGGTATTTATCACAGGAAAAGAAATCAGCCCTCGACAACTTATCCGGCAGAAAAAGATTTTTTTGAAAAAATCCTTAAGCCCCGGGGTCACAATTTCATCAAAAATCTGACTTTTGGCAATTCAATCAGAAATGGTGCCAAACGGTTGGAAATGCTCCGCTGAAAGGTTTGGAGGTTGAAACAGAAGGTTATTTATCACAGGAAGAGAAATAAGCCCCCGACAACTTAACCGGCAGAAGAAGACTTTTTGAAAAAATCCCTAAGCCCCGGGGTCACAATTTCATCAAAAATCTGACTTTTGGGAATTCACTCAGAAATGGTGCCAAACGGTTGCAAATGCTCCGCTGAAAAGTTTGGAGGTCGTAACAGAAGGGTATTTATCACAGGAAAAGAAATCAGCCCTCGACAACTTATCCGGCAGAAAAAGATTTTTTTGAAAAAATCCCTAAGACCCGGGGTCACAATTTCATCAAAAATCTGACTTTCGGCAATTCACTCAAAAATGTTGCCAGACGGTTGCAAATGCTCCCTGAAAGCTTTGGCGGTCGAAACAGAAGGCTTATTATCACAAGAAAAGAAATCAGCCCACGACAACTTATCCGGCAGAAAAAGATTTTTTGAAAAAATCCCTAAGCCCCGGGGTCACAATTTCATCAAAAATCTGACTTTCGGCAATTCACTCAAAAATGTTGCCCGATGGTTGCAAATACTCCCCTGAAAGCTTTGGCGGTCAAAACAGAAGGGTATTTATTACAGGAAAAGAAATCAGCCCTCGACAACTTAACCGGCAGAAAAAGATTTTTTTGAAAAAATCCCTAAGCCCCGGGGTCACAATTTCATCAAAAATCTGACTTTCGGCTATTCACTCAAAAATGTTGCCAAACGGTTGCAATGCTCCCCTGAAAGCTCTGGCGGTCGAAACAGAAGGCTTATTATCACAAGAAAAGAAATCAGCCCTCGACAACTTAACCGGCAGAAAAATATTTTTTGAAAAAATCCCTAAGCCCCGGGGTCACAATTTCATCAAAAATCTGACTTTCGGCAATTCACTCAAAAATGTTGCCAGACGGTTGCAAATACTCCCCTGAAAGCTTTGGCGGTCAAAACAGAAGGGTATTTATTACAGGAAAAGAAATCAGCCCTCGACAACTTAACCGGCAGAAAAAGATTTTTTTGAAAAAATCCCTAAGCCCCGGGGTCACAATTTCATCAAAAATCTGACTTTCGGCTATTCACTCAAAGATGTTGCCAAACGGTTGCAATGCTCCCCTGAAAGCTCTGGCGGTCAAAACAGAAGGCTTATTATCACAAGAAAAGAAATCAGCCCTCGACAACTTAACCGGCAGAAAAAGATTTTTTTGAAAAAATCCCTAAGCCCCGGGGTCACAATTTCATCAAAACTCTGACTTTCGGCAATTCACTCAGAAATGTTGCCAGACGGTTGCAAATGCTCCCCTGAAAGCTCTGGCGGTCGAAACAGAAGGCTTATTATCACAAGAAAAGAAATCAGCACTCAACAACTTAACCGGAAGAAATTTTTTTTTTGAAAAAATCCCTAAGCCCCAGGGTCACAAATTCATGAAAAATCTGACTCTCAGCAATTCACTCAGAAATGGTGCCAAACGGTGGGAAATGCTCCGCTGAAAGGTTAGGAGGTCGAAACAGAAGGGTATTTATCACAGGGAAAGAAATCAGCCCTGGACAACTTAACCGCAATTCAATCAGAAATGGTGCCAAACGGTTGGAAATGCTCCGCTGAAAGGTTTGGAGGTCGAAACAGAAGGTTATTTATCACAGGAAAAGAAATCAGCCCTCGACAACTTAACCGGCAGAAAAAGATTTTTTTAAAAAAATCCCTAAGCCCCGGGGTCAAAAATTCATCAAAAATCTGACTCTCGGCAGTTAACTCAGAAATGGTGCCAAACGGTGGGAAATGCTCCGCTGAAAAGTTTTGAGGTCGAAACAGAAGGGTATTTATCACAAGAAAAGAAATCAGCCCTCGACAACTTAACCGGCAGAAAAAGATTTTTTTGAAAAAATCCCTAAGCCCCGGGGTCACAATTTCATCAAAAATCTGACTTTCGGCAATTCACTCAAAAATGTTGCCAGACGGTTGCAAATGCTCCCTGAAAGCTTTGGCGGTCGAAACAGAAGGCTTATTATCACAAGAAAAGAAATCAGCCCTCGACAACTTAACCGGCAGAAAAAGATTTTTTGAAAAAATCCCTAAGCCCCGGGGTCACAAATTCATCAAAAATCTGACTCTCGGCAATTCACTCAAAAATGTTGCCAGACGGTTGCAAATACTCCCCTGAAAGCTCTGGCGGTCGAAACAGAAGGCTTATTATCACAAGAAAAGAAATCAGCCCTCGACAACTTAACCGGCAGAAAAATATTTTTTGAAAAAATCCCTAAGCCCCGGGGTCACAATTTCATCAAAAATCTGACTTTCGGCAATTCACTCAAAAATGTTGCCAGACGGTTGCAAATGCTCCCCTGAAAGCTTTGGCGGTCGAAACAGATGGCTTATTATCACAAGAAAAGAAATCAGCCCTCGACAACTTAACCGGCAGAAAAAGATTTTTTGAAAAATTCCCTAAGCCCCGGGGTGACAAATTTATCGAAAATCTGACTTTCGGCAATTCACTCAGAAATGGTGCCAAACGGTTGCAAATGCTCCGCTGAAAGGTTTGGAGGTCGAAACAGAAGGGTATTTATCAAACGAAAAGAAATCAGCCCTCGACAACTTAAGCGGCAGAAAAATATTTTTTTGAAAAAATCCCTAAGCCCCGGGGTCACAATTTCATCAAAAATCTGACTCTCGGCAATTCACTCAAAAATGGTGCCAAACGGTTGCAAATGCTCTCATGAAAGCTTTGGCGGTCGAAACAGAAGGCTTTTTATCACAAGACAAGAAATCAGCCCTGGACAACTTAACCGGCAGTAAAAGATTTTTTTTGAAAAAATCCCTAAACCCCGGGGTCACAATTTCATCGAAAATCTGACTTTCGGCAATTCACTCAAAAATGTTGCCAGACGGTTGCAAATGCTCCCCTGAAAGCTTTGGCGGTCGAAACAGAAGGCTTATTATCACAAGAAAAGAAATCAGCCCTCGACAACTTAACCGGCAGAAAAAGATTTTTTGAAAAAATCCCTAAGCCCCGGGGTCACAATTTCATCAAAAATCTGACTTTCGGCAATTCACTCAGAAATGGTGCCAAACGGTTGCAAATGCTCCGCTGAAAGGTTTGGTGGTCGAAACAGAAGGGTATTTATCAAAGGAAAAGAAATCAGCCCTCGACAACTTAAGCGGCAGAGAAAGATTTTTTGAAAAAATCCCTAAGCCCTGGGGTCACAAATTCATCAAAAATCTGACTCTCGGCAATTCACTCAAAAATGTTGCCAGACGGTTGCAAATACTCCCCTTAAAGCTTTGGCGGTCGAAAAAGAAGGCTTATTATCACAAGAAAAACAATCAGCCCTCGACAACTTAACCGGCAGAAAAATATTTTTTGAAAAAATCCCTAAGCCCCGGGGTCACAAATTCATCAAAAATCTGACTCTCGGCAATTCACTCAGAAATGGTGCCAAACGGTGGGAAATGCTCCGCTGAAAAGTTTTGAGGTCGAAACAGAAGGGTATTTATCACAGGAAAAGAAATCAGCCCTCGACAACTTAACCGGCAGAAAAAGATTTTTTTGAAAAAATCCCTAAATCCCGGGGTCACAATTTCATCAAAAATCTGACTTTCGGCAATTAACTCAAAAATGTTGCCAGACGGTTGCAAATGCTCCCCTGAAAGCTTTGGTGGTCGAAACAGAAGGGTATTTATCAAAGGAAAAGAAATCAGCCCTCGACAACTTAAGCGGCAGAGAAAGATTTTTTGAAAAAATCCCTAAGCCCTGGGGTCACAAATTCATCAAAAATCTGACTCTCGGCAATTCACTCAAAAATGTTGCCAGACGGTTGCAAATACTCCCCTGAAAGCTTTGGCGGTCGAAAAAGAAGGCTTATTATCACAAGAAAAGAAATCAGCCCTCGACAACTTAACCGGCAGAAAAATATTTTTTGAAAAAATCCCTAAGCCCCGGGGTCACAAATTCATCAAAAATCTGACTCTCGGCAATTCACTCAGAAATGGTGCCAAACAGTGGGAAATGCTCCGCTGAAAAGTTTTGAGGTCGAAACAGAAGGGTATTTATCACAGGAAAAGAAATCAGCCCCCGACAACTTAACCGGCAGAAAAAGACTTTTTGAAAAAATCCCTAAGCCCCGGGGTCACAATTTGATCAAAAATCTGACTTTTGGCAATACACTCAAAAATGGTGCCAAACGGTTGCAAATGCTCCCCTGAAAGGTTTGGCAGTCGAAACAGAAAGTTTTTTATCACAGGACAAGATATCAGCCCTGGACAACTTAAGCGGCAGAAAAATATTTTTTTGAAAAAATCCCTAAGCCCCGGGGTCACAATTTCATCAAAAATCTGACTTTTGGCAATTCACTCAAAAATGGTGCCAAATGGTTGCAAATGCTCCCCTGAAAGGTTTGGCTGTCGAAACAGAAAGTTTTTTATCACAGGAAAAGAAATCAGCCCTCGACAACTTAAGCGGCAGAAAAATATTTTTTTGAAAAAATCCCTAAGCCCCGGGGTCACAATTTCATCAAAAATCTGACTTTTGGCAATTCACTCAAAAATGTTGCCAGACGGTTGCAAATGCTCCCCTGAAAGCTTTGGCGGTCGAAACAGAAGGCTTATTATCACAAGAAAAGAAATCAGCCCTCGACAACTTAACCGGCAGAAAAAGATTTTTTGAAAAAATCCCTATGCCCCGGGGTCACAAATTTATCGAAAATCTGACTTTCGGCAATTCACTCAGAAATGGTGCCAAATGGTTGGAAATGCTCCGCTGAAAGGTTGGGAGGTCGAAACAGAAGGGTATTTATCACAGGAAAAGAAATCAGCCCCCGACAACCGGCAGAAAAAGATTTTTTTGAAAAAATCCCTAAGCCCCGGGGTCACAATTTCATCAAAAATCTGACTTTCGGCAACTCACTCATAAATGTTGCCAGACGTTTGGAAATGCTACCCTGAAAGGTTTGGAGGTCGTAACAGAAGGGTATTTATCACAGGAAAAGAAATCAGCCCTCGACAACTTATCCGGCAGAAAAATATTTTTTTGAAAAAAATTCCTAAGGCCCGGGGTCACAATTTCATCGAAAATCTGACTTTCGGCAATTCACTCAAAAATGTTGCCAGACGGTTGCAAATGCTCCCCTGAAAGCTTTGGCGGTCGAAACAGAAGGCTTATTATCACAAGAAAAGAAATCAGCCCTCGACAACTTAACCGGCAGAAAAAGATTTTTTGAAAAAATCCCTAAGCCCCGGGGTCACAAATTCATGGAAAATCTGACTTTCGGCAATTCACTCAGAAATGGTGCCAAACTGTTGGAAATGCTCCGCTGAAATGTTTGGAGGTCGAAACAGAAGGTTATTTATCACAGGAAAAGAAATCAGCCCCCGACAACTTAACCGGCAGAAAAAAGCTTTTTGAAAAAATCCCTAAGCCCCGGGGTCACAATTTCATCAAAAATCTGACTTTTGGCAATACACTCAAAAATGGTGCCAAACGGTTGCAAATGCTCCCCTGAAAGGTTTGGCAGTTGAAACAGAAAGTTTTTTATCACAGGACAAGATATCAGCCCTGGACAACTTAAGCGGCAGAAAAATATTTTTTTGAAAAAAATCCCTAAGGCCCGGGGTCACAATTTCATCGAAAATCTGACTTTCGGCAATTCACTCAAAAATGTTGCCAGACGGTTGCAAATGCTCCCCTGAAAGCTTTGGCGGTCGAAACAGAAGGCTTATTATCACAAGATAAGAAATCAGCCCTCGACAACTTAACCGGCAGAAAAAGATTTTTTGAAAAAATCCCTAAGCCCCGGGGTCACAAATTCATCAAAAATCTGACTTTCGGCAATTCACTCAGAAATGGTGCCAAACGATTGGAAATGCACAGCTGAATGGTTTGGAGGTCGAAACAGAAGGGTATTTATCAAAGAAAAAGAAATCAGCCCTCGACAACATAACCGGCAGAAATTTTTTTTTTTGAAAAAATCCCTAAGCCCCGGGGTCACAATTTCATCAAAAATCTGACTTTTGGCAATACACTCAAAAATGGTGCCAAACGGTTGCAAATGCTCCCCTGAAAGGTTTGGCAGTCGAAACAGAAAGTTTATTATCACAGGACAAGATATCAGCCCTGGACAAGTTAAGCGGCAGAAAAAGATTTTTTTGAAAAAATCCCTCAGGCCCGGGGTCACAATTTCATCAAAAATCTGACTTTCGGCAATTCACTCAAAAAAGTTGCCAGACGGTTGCAAATGCTCCCCTGAAAGCTTTGGCGGTCGAAACAGAAGGCTTATTATAACAAGAAAAGAAATCAGCCCTCGACAACTTAACTGGCAGAAAAAGACTTTTTGAAAAAATCCCTAAGCCCCGGGGTCACAATTTCATCAAAAATCTGACTTTCGGCGATTCACTCAAAAATGTTGCCAGACGGTTGCAAATGGTCTCATGAAATGTTTGGCGGTCGAAACAGAAGGCTTTTTATCACAGGATAAGAAATCAGCCCTCGACAACATAACCGGCAGAAAAATTTTTTTTTGAAAAAATCCCTAAGCCCCGGGGTCACAATTTCATCAAAAATCTGACTTTTGGCAATTCACTCAAAAATGTTGCCAGACGTTTGCAAATGCTCCCCTGAAAGGTTTGGCGGTCGAAACAGAAGGCTTATTATCACAAGAAAAGAAATCAGCCCTCGACAACTTAACCGGCAGAAAAAGATTTTTTTGAAAAAATCCCTAAGCCCCGGGGTCACAATTTCATCAAAAATCTGACTTTCGGCAATTCACTCAGAAATGGTGCCAAACGGTTGCAAATGCTCTCATGAAAGGTTTGGCGGTCGAAACAGAAGGCTTATTATCACAAGAAAAGAAATCAGCCCTCGACAACTTAACCGGCAGAAAAATATTTTTTGAAAAAATCCCTAAGCCCCGGGGTCACAATTTCATCAAAAATCTGACTTTCGGCAATTCACTCAAAAATGTTGCCAGACGGTTGCCAATGCTCCCCTGAAAGCTCTGGTGGTCGAAACAGAAGGCTTATTATCACAAGAAAAGAAATCAGCCCTCGACAACTTAACCGGCAGAAAAAGATCATCAAAAATCTGACTTTTGGCAATTCAGTCAGAAATGTTGCCAGACGTTTGCAAATGCTCCCCTGAAAGGTTTGGCGGTCGAAACAGAAGGCTTTTTATCACAGGACAAGAAATCAGCCCTGGACAACTTAACCGTCAGAAAAAGATTTTTTTGAAAAAATCCCTAAGCCCCGGGGTCACAATTTCATAAAAAATCTGACTTTCGGCAATTCACTCAAAAATGGTGCCAAACGGTTGCAAATGCTCCTCTGAAAGGTTTGGAGGTCGAAACAGAAAGCATTTTATCACAGGACAAGAAATCAGCCCTCGACAACTTAACTAGCAGAAAAAGAATTTTTTGAAAAAATCCCTAATCCCCGGGGTCACAATTTCATCAAAAATCTGACTCTCGGCAATTCACTCAAAAATGGTGCCAAACGGTTGGAAATGCTCCCCTGAAAGGTTTGGCGGTCGAAACAGAAGGCTTATTATCACAAGAAAAGAAATCAGCCCTCGACAACTTAACCGGCAGAAAAAGATTTTTTTGAAAAAATCCCTAAGCCCCGGGGTCACAATTTCATCAAAAATCTGACTTTCGGCAATTCACTCAGAAATGTTGCCAGACGGTTGCAAATGCTCCCCTGAAAGCTTTGGCGGTCAAAACAGAAGGCTTATTATCACAAGAAAAGAAATCAGCCCTCGACAACTTAACCGGCAGAAAAAGATTTTTTTGAAAAAATCCCTAAGCCCCGGGGTCACAATTTCATCAAAAATCTGACTTTTGGCAATTCACTCAAAAATGTTGCCAGACGGTTGCCAATGCTCCCCTGAAAGCTCTGGCGGTCGAAACAGAAGGCTTATTATCACAAGAAAAGAAATCAGCCCTCGACAACTTAACCGGCAGAAAAATATTTTTTGAAAAAATCCCTAAGCCCCGGGGTCACAATTTCATCAAAAATCTGACTTTTGGCAATTCACTCAGAAATGTTGCCAGACGTTTGCAAATGCTCCCCTGAAAGGTTTGGCGGTCGAAACAGAAGGCTTATTATCACAAGAAAAGAAATCAGCCCTCGACAACTTAACCGGCAGAAAAAGATTTTTTTGAAAAAATCCCTAAGCCCCGGGGTCACAATTTCATCAAAAATCTGACTTTCGGCAATTCACTCAAAAATGTTGCCAGACGGTTGCCAATGCTCCCCTGAAAGCTCTGGCGGTCGAAACAGAAGGCTTATTATCACAAGAAAAGAAATCAGCCCTCGACAACTTAACCGGCAGAAAAATATTTTTTGAAAAAATCCCTAAGCCCCGGGGTCACAATTTCATCAAAAATCTGACTTTTGGCAATTCACTCAGAAATGTTGCCAGACGTTTGCAAATGCTCCCCTGAAAGGTTTGGCGGTCGAAACAGAAGGCTTATTATCACAAGAAAAGAAATCAGCCCTCGACAACTTAACCGGCAGAAAAAGATTTTTTTGAAAAAATCCCTAAGCCCCGGGGTCACAATTTCATCAAAAATCTGACTTTTGGCAATTCACTCAAAAATGTTGCCAGATGTTTGCAAATGCTCCCCTGAAAGGTTTGGCAGTCGAAACAGAAGGCTTATTATCACAAGAAAAGAAATCAGCCCTCGACAACTTAACCGGCAGAAAAATATTTTTTGAAAAAATCCCTAAGCCCCGGGGTCACAATTTCATCAAAAATCTGACTTTCGGCAATTCACTCAAAAATGTTGCCAGACGGTTGCCAATGCTCCCCTGAAAGCTCTGGCGGTCGAAACAGAAGGCTTATTATCACAAGAAAAGAAATCAGCCCTCGACAACTTAACCGGCAGAAAAAGATCATCAAAAATCTGACTTTTGGCAATTCACTCAGAAATGTTGCCAGACGTTTGCAAATGCTCCCCTGAAAGGTTTGGCGGTCGAAACAGAAGGCTTTTTATCACAGGACAAGAAATCAGCCCTGGACAACTTAACCGGCAGAAAAAGATTTTTTTGAAAAAATCCCTAAGCCCCGGGGTCACAATTTCATAAAAAATCTGACTTTCGGCAATTCACTCAAAAATGGTGCCAAACGGTTGCAAATGCTCCTCTGAAAGGTTTGGCGGTCGAAACAGAAAGCATTTTATCACAGGACAAGAAATCAGCCCTCGACAACTTAACTAGCAGAAAAAGAATTTTTTGAAAAAATCCCTAATCCCCGGGGTCACAATTTCATCAAAAATCTGACTCTCGGCAATTCACTCAAAAATGGTGCCAAACGGTTGCAAATGCTCCCCTGAAAGGTTTGGCGGTCGAAACAGAAGGCTTATTATCACAAGAAAAGAAATCAGCCCTCGACAACTTAACCGGCAGAAAAAGATTTTTTTGAAAAAATCCCTAAGCCCCGGGGTCACAATTTCATCAAAAATCTGACTTTTGGCAATTCACTCAGAAATGTTGCCAGACGTTTGCAAATGCTCCCCTGAAAGGTTTGGCGGTCGAAACAGAAGGCTTATTATCACAAGAAAAGAAATCAGCCCTCGACAACTTAACCGGCAGAAAAAGATTTTTTTGAAAAAATCCCTAAGCCCCGGGGTCACAATTTCATCAAAAATCTGACTTTTGGCAATTCACTCAGAAATGTTGCCAGACGTTTGCAAATGCTCCCCTGAAAGCTCTGGCGGTCGAAACAGAAGGCTTATTATCACAAGAAAAGAAATCAGCCCTCGACAACTTAACCGGCAGAAAAAGATTTTTTTGAAAAAATCCCTAAGCCCCGGGGTCACAATTTCATCAAAAATCTGACTTTTGGCAATTCACTCAAAAATGTTGCCAGACGTTTGCAAATGCTCCCCTGAAAGGTTTGGCGGTCGAAACAGAAGGCTTATTATTACAAGAAAAGAAATCAGCCCTCGACAACTTAACCGGCAGAAAAATATTTTTTGAAAAAATCCCTAAGCCCCGGGGTCACAATTTCATCAAAAATCTGACTTTCGGCAATTCACTCAAAAATGTTGCCAGACGGTTGCCAATGCTCCCCTGAAAGCTCTGGTGGTCGAAACAGAAGGCTTATTATCACAAGAAAAGAAATCAGCCCTCGACAACTTAACCGGCAGAAAAAGATCATCAAAAATCTGACTTTTGGCAATTCACTCAGAAATGTTGCCAGACGTTTGCAAATGCTCCCCTGAAAGGTTTGGCGGTCGAAACAGAAGGCTTTTTATCACAGGACAAGAAATCAGCCCTGGACAACTTAACCGGCAGAAAAAGATTTTTTTGAAAAAATCCCTAAGCCCCGGGGTCACAATTTCATAAAAAATCTGACTTTCGGCAATTCACTCAAAAATGGTGCCAAACGGTTGCAAATGCTCCTCTGAAAGGTTTGGCGGTCGAAACAGAAAGCATTTTATCACAGGACAAGAAATCAGCCCTCGACAACTTAACTAGCAGAAAAAGAATTTTTTGAAAAAATCCCTAATCCCCGGGGTCACAATTTCATCAAAAATCTGACTCTCGGCAATTCACTCAAAAATGGTGCCAAACGGTTGCAAATGCTCCCCTGAAAGGTTTGGCGGTCGAAACAGAAGGCTTATTATCACAAGAAAAGAAATCAGCCCTCGACAACTTAACCGGCAGAAAAAGATTTTTTTGAAAAAATCCCTAAGCCCCGGGGTCACAATTTCATCAAAAATCTGACTTTCGGCAATTCACTCAGAAATGTTGCCAGACGGTTGCAAATGCTCCCCTGAAAGCTTTGGCGGTCAAAACAGAAGGCTTATTATCACAAGAAAAGAAATCAGCCCTCGACAACTTAACCGGCAGAAAAATATTTTTTGAAAAAATCCCTAAGCCCTGGGGTCACAATTTCATCAAAAATCTGACTTTCGGCAATTCACGCAAAAATGTTGCCAGACGGTTGCCAATGCTCCCCTGAAAGCTCTGGCGGTCGAAACAGAAGGCTTATTATCACAAGAAAAGAAATCAGCCCTTGACAACTTAACCGGCAGAAAAAGATTTTTTTGAAAAAATCCCTAAGCCCCGGGGTCACAATTTCATCAAAAATCTGACTTTTGGCAATTCACTCAAAAATGTTGCCAGACGGTTGCCAATGCTCCCCTGAAAGCTCTGGCGGTCGAAACAGAAGGCTTATTATCACAAGAAAAGAAATCAGCCCTTGACAACTTAACCGGCAGAAAAAGATTTTTTTGAAAAAATCCCTAAGCGCCGGGGTCACAATTTCATCAAAAATCTGACTTTTGGCAATTCACTCAAAAATGTTGCCAGACGTTTGCAAATGCTCCCCTGAAAGCTTTGGCGGTCGAAACAGAAGGCTTATTATCACAAGAAAAGAAATCAGCCCTCGACAACTTAACCGGCAGAAAAAGATTTTTTTGAAAAAATCCCTAAGCCCCGGGGTCACAATTTCATAAAAAATCTGACTTTTGGCAATTCACTCAAAAATGTTGCCAGACGGTTGCCAATGCTCCCCTGAAAGCTCTGGCGGTCGAAACAGAAGGCTTATTATCACAAGAAAAGAAATCAGCCCTCGACAACTTAACCGGCAGAAAAAGATTTTTGAAAAAATCCCTAAGCCCCGGGGTCACAATTTCATCAAAAATCTGACTTTCGGCAATTCACTCAAAAATGTTGCCAGACGGTTGCCAATGCTCCCATGAAAGCTCTGGCAGTCGAAACAGAAGGCTTATTATCACAAGAAAAGAAATCATCCCTCGACAAGTTAACTGGCAGAAAAAGATTTTTTTGAAAAAATCCCTAAGCCCCGGGGTCACAATTTCATCAAAAATCTGACTTTCGGCAATTCACTCAAAAATGTTGCCAGACGGTTGCCAATGCTCCCATGAAAGCTCTGGAGGTCGAAACAGAAGGCTTATTATCACAAGAAAAGAAATCAGCCCTCGACACGTTAACTGGCAGAAAAAGATTTTTTTGAAAAAATCCCTAAGCCCAGGGGTCACAATTTCATCAAAAATCTGACTTTCGGCAATTCACTCAAAAATGTTGCCAGACGGTTGCCAATGCTCCCCTGAAAGCTCTGGCCGTCGAAACAGAAGGCTTATTATCACAAGAAAAGAAATCAGCCCTCGACAACTTAACCGGCAGAAAAAGATCATCAAAAATCTGACTTTTGGCAATTCAGTCAGAAATGTTGCCAGACGTTTGCAAATGCTCCCCTGAAAGGTTTGGCGGTCGAAACAGAAGGCTTTTTATCACAGGACAAGAAATCAGCCCTGGACAACTTAACCGGCAGAAAAAGATTTTTTTGAAAAAATCCCTAAGCCCCGGGGTCACAATTTCATAAAAAATCTGACTTTCGGCAATTCACTCAAAAATGGTGCCAAACGGTTGCAAATGCTCCTCTGAAAGGTTTGGAGGTCGAAACAGAAAGCATTTTATCACAGGACAAGAAATCAGCCCTCGACAACTTAACTAGCAGAAAAAGAATTTTTTGAAAAAATCCCTAATCCCCGGGGTCACAATTTCATCAAAAATCTGACTCTCGGCAATTCACTCAAAAATGGTGCCAAACGGTTGCAAATGCTCCCCTGAAAGGTTTGGCGGTCGAAACAGAAGGCTTATTATCACAAGAAAAGAAATCAGCCCTCGACAACTTAACCGGCAGAAAAAGATTTTTTTGAAAAAATCCCTAAGCCCCGGGGTCACAATTTCATCAAAAATCTGACTTTCGGCAATTCACTCAGAAATGTTGCCAGACGGTTGCAAATGCTCCCCTGAAAGCTTTGGCGGTCAAAACAGAAGGCTTATTATCACAAGAAAAGAAATCAGCCCTCGACAACTTAACCGGCAGAAAAATATTTTTTGAAAAAATCCCTAAGCCCCGGGGTCACAATTTCATCAAAAATCTGACTTTCGGCAATTCACGCAAAAATGTTGCCAGACGGTTGCCAATGCTCCCCTGAAAGCTCTGGCGGTCGAAACAGAAGGCTTATTATCACAAGAAAAGAAATCAGCCCTCGACAACTTAACCGGCAGAAAAAGATTTTTTTGAAAAAATCCCTAAGCCCCGGGGTCACAATTTCATCAAAAATCTGACTTTCGGCAATTCACTCAGAAATGTTGCCAGACGGTTGCCAATGCTCCCCTGAAAGCTCCGGCGGTCGAAACAGAAGGCTTATTATCACAAGAAAAGAAATCAGCCCTCGACAACTTAACCGGCAGAAAAAGATTTTTGAAAAAATCCCTAAGCCCCGGGGTCACAATTTCATCAAAAATCTGACTTTCGGCAATTCACTCAAAAATGTTGCCAGACGGTTGCCAATGCTCCCATGAAAGCTCTGGCGGTCGAAACAGAAGGCTTATTATCACAAGAAAAGAAATCATCCCTCGACAACTTAACCGGCAGAAAAAGATTTTTTTGAAAAAATCCCTAAGCCCCGGGGTCACAATTTCATCAAAAATCTGACTTTTGGCAATTCACTCAAAAATGTTGCCAGACGTTTGCAAATGCTCCCCTGAAAGCTTTGGCGGTCGAAACAGAAGGCTTATTATCACAAGAAAAGAAATCAGCCCTCGACAACTTAACTGGCAGAAAAAGATTTTTTTGAAAAAATCCCTAAGCCCCGGGGTCACAATTTCATCAAAAATCTGACTTTCGGCAATTCACTCAAAAATGTTGCCAGACGTTTGCAAATGCTCCCCTGAAAGCTTTGGCGGTCGAAACAGACAGCTTATTATCACAAGAAAAGAAATCAGCCCTCGACAACTTAACCGGCTGAAAAATATTTTTTTGAAAAAATCCCTAAGCCCCGGGGTCACAATTTCATCAAAAATCCGACTTTCGGCAATTCACTCAAAAATGTTGCCAGACGGTTGCCAATGCTCCCCTGAAATCTCTGGGGGTCGAAACTGAAGGCTTATTATCACAAGAAAAAAGATCAGCCCTCGACAACTTAACCGGCAGAAAAAGATTTTTTTGAAAAAATCCCTAAGCCCCGGGGTCACAATTTCATCAAAAATCTGACTTTCGGCAATTCACTCAAAAATGTTGCCAGACGGTTGCCAATGCTCCCCTGAAAGCTCTGGCGGTCGAAACAGAAGGCTTATTATCACAAGAAAAGAAATCAGCCCTCGACAACTTAACCGGCAGAAAAAGATTTTTTGAAAAAATCCCTAAGCCCCGGGGTCACAATTTCATCAAAAATCTGACTTTTGGCAATTCACTCAAAAATGTTGCCAGACGTTTGCTAATGCTCCCCTGAAAGCTTTGGCGGTCGAAACAGAAGGCTTATTATCACAAGAAAAGAAATCAGCCCTCGACAACTTAACCGGCAGAAAAATATTTTTTGAAAAAATCCCTAAGCCCCGGGGTCACAATTTCATCAAAAATCTGACTTTCGGCAATTCACTCAAAAATGTTGCCAGACGGTTGCCAATGCTCCCCTGAAAGCTCTGGCGGTCGAAACAGAAGGCTTATTATCACAAGAAAAGAAATCAGCCCTCGACAACTTAATCGGCAGAAAAAGATTTTTTTGAAAAAATCCCTAAGCCCCGGGGTCACAATTTCATCAAAAACTGACTTTTGGCAATTCACTCAGAAATGTTGCCAGACGTTTACAAATGCTCCCCTGATAGGTTTGGCGGTCGAAACAGAAGGCTTATTATCACAAGAAAAGAAATCAGCCCTCGACAACTTAACCGGCAGAAAAAGATTTTTTTGAAAAAATCCCTAAGCCCCGGGGTCACAATTTCATCAAAAATCTGACTTTTGGCAATTCACTCAGAAATGTTGCCAGACGTTTGCAAATGCTCCCCTGAAAGCTTTGGCGGTCGAAACAGAAGGCTTATTATCACAAGAAAAGAAATCAGCCCTCGACAACTTAACCGGCAGAAAAATATTTTTTGAAAAAATCCCTAAGCCCCGGGGTCACAATTTCATCAAAAATCTGACTTTTGGCAATTCACTCAGAAATGTTGCCAGACGTTTGCAAATGCTCCCCTGAAAGGTTTGGCGGTCGAAACAGAAGGCTTATTATCACAAGAAAAGAAATCAGCCCTCGACAACTTAACCGGCAGAAAAAGATTTTTTTGAAAAAATCCCTAAGCCCCGGGGTCACAATTTCATCAAAAATCTGACTATTGGCAATTCACTCAAAAATGTTGCCAGACGTTTGCAAATGCTGCCCTGAAAGGTTTGGCGGTCGAAACAGAAGGCTTTTTATCACAGGACAAGAAATCAGCCCTGGACAACTTAACCGGCAGAAAAAGATTTTTTTGAAAAAATCCCTAAGCCCCGGGGTCACAATTTCATCAAAAATCTGACTTTCGGCAATTCACTCAAAAATGTTGCCAGACGGTTGCCAATGCTCCCATGAAAGCTCTGGCGGTCGAAACAGAAGGCTTATTATCACAAGAAAAGAAATCAGCCCTCGACACGTTAACTGGCAGAAAAAGATTTTTTTGAAAAAATCCCTAAGCCCAGGGGTCACAATTTCATCAAAAATCTGACTTTCGGCAATTCACTCAAAAATGTTGCCAGACGGTTGCCAATGCTCCCCTGAAAGCTCTGGCCGTCGAAACAGAAGGCTTATTATCACAAGAAAAGAAATCAGCCCTCGACAACTTAACCGGCAGAAAAAGATCATCAAAAATCTGACTTTTGGCAATTCAGTCAGAAATGTTGCCAGACGTTTGCAAATGCTCCCCTGAAAGGTTTGGCGGTCGAAACAGAAGGCTTTTTATCACAGGACAAGAAATCAGCCCTGGACAACTTAACCGGCAGAAAAAGATTTTTTTGAAAAAATCCCTAAGCCCCGGGGTCACAATTTCATAAAAAATCTGACTTTCGGCAATTCACTCAAAAATGGTGCCAAACGGTTGCAAATGCTCCTCTGAAAGGTTTGGAGGTCGAAACAGAAAGCATTTTATCACAGGACAAGAAATCAGCCCTCGACAACTTAACTAGCAGAAAAAGAATTTTTTGAAAAAATCCCTAATCCCCGGGGTCACAATTTCATCAAAAATCTGACTCTCGGCAATTCACTCAAAAATGGTGCCAAACGGTTGCAAATGCTCCCCTGAAAGGTTTGGCGGTCGAAACAGAAGGCTTATTATCACAAGAAAAGAAATCAGCCCTCGACAACTTAACTGGCAGAAAAAGATTTTTTTGAAAAAATCCCTAAGCCCCGGGGTCACAATTTCATCAAAAATCTGACTTTCGGCAATTCACTCAAAAATGTTGCCAGACGTTTGCAAATGCTCCCCTGAAAGCTTTGGCGGTCGAAACAGACAGCTTATTATCACAAGAAAAGAAATCAGCCCTCGACAACTTAACCGGCTGAAAAATATTTTTTTGAAAAAATCCCTAAGCCCCGGGGTCACAATTTCATCAAAAATCCGACTTTCGGCAATTCACTCAAAAATGTTGCCAGACGGTTGCCAATGCTCCCCTGAAATCTCTGGGGGTCGAAACTGAAGGCTTATTATCACAAGAAAATAAATTCGCCCTCGACAACTTAACCGGCAGAAAAAGATTTTTTTGAAAAAATCCCTAAGCCCCGGGGTCACAATTTCATCAAAAATCTGACTTTCGGCAATTCACTCAAAAATGTTGCCAGACGGTTGCCAATGCTCCCCTGAAAGCTCTGGCGGTCGAAACAGAAGGCTTATTATCACAAGAAAAGAAATCAGCCCTCGACAACTTAACCGGCAGAAAAAGATTTTTTGAAAAAATCCCTAAGCCCCGGGGTCACAATTTCATCAAAAATCTGACTTTTGGCAATTCACTCAAAAATGTTGCCAGACGTTTGCTAATGCTCCCCTGAAAGCTTTGGCGGTCGAAACAGAAGGCTTATTATCACAAGAAAAGAAATCAGCCCTCGACAACTTAACCGGCAGAAAAATATTTTTTGAAAAAATCCCTAAGCCCCGGGGTCACAATTTCATCAAAAATCTGACTTTTGGCAATTCACTCAGAAATGTTGCCAGACGTTTGCAAATGCTCCCCTGAAAGCTTTGGCGGTCGAAACAGAAGGCTTATTATCACAAGAAAAGAAATCAGCCCTCGACAACTTAACCGGCAGAAAAAGATTTTTTTGAAAAAATCCCTAAGCCCCGGGGTCACAATTTCATCAAAAATCTGACTTTCGGCAATTCACTCAAAAATGTTGCCAGACGGTTGCCAATGCTCCCCTGAAAGCTCTGGCGGTCGAAACAGAAGGCTTATTATCACAAGAAAAGAAATCAGCCCTCGACAACTTAACCGGCAGAAAAAGATTTTTTTGAAAAAATCCCTAAGTCACAATTTCATGAAAAATCTGACTTTCGGCAATTCACTCAAAAATGTTGCCAGACGGTTGCCAATGCTCCCCTGAAAGCTCTGGCGGTCGAAACGGAAGGCTTATTATCACAAGAAAAGAAATCAGCCCTCGACAACTTAACCGGCAGAAAAAGATTTTTTGAAAAAATCCCTAAGCCCCGGGGTCACAATTTCATCAAAAATCTGACTTTTGGCAATTCACTCAAAAATGTTGCCAGACGTTTGCAAATGCTCCCCTGAAAGGTTTGGCGGTCGAAACAGAAGGCTTATTATCACAAGAAAAGAAATCAGCCCTCGACAACTTAACCGGCAGAAAAATATTTTTTGAAAAAATCCCTAAGCCCCGGGGTCACAATTTCATCAAAAATCTGACTTTCGGCAATTCACTCAAAAATGTTGCCAGACGTTTGCAAATGCTCCCCTGAAAGGTTTGGCTGTCGAAACAGAAGGCTTATTATCACAAGAAAAGAAATCAGCCCTCGACAACTTAACCGGCAGAAAAATATTTTTTGAAAAAATCCCTAAGCCCCGGGGTCACAATTTCATCAAAAATCTGACTTTTGGCAATTCACTCAGAAATGTTGCCAGACGTTTGCAAATGCTCCCCTGAAAGGTTTGGCGGTCGAAACAGAAGGCTTATTATCACAAGAAAAGAAATCAGCCCTCGACAACTTAACCGGCAGAAAAAGATTTTTTTGAAAAAATCCCTAAGCCCCGGGGTCACAATTTCATCAAAAATCTGACTTTTGGCAATTCACTCAAAAATGTTGCCAGACGTTTGCAAATGCTGCCCTGAAAGGTTTGGCGGTCGAAACAGAAGGCTTTTTATCACAGGACAAGAAATCAGCCCTGGACAACTTAACCGGCAGAAAAAGATTTTTTTGAAAAAATCCCTAAGCCCCGGGGTCACAATTTCATCAAAAATCTGACTATTGGCAATTCACTCAAAAATGTTGCCAGACGTTTGCAAATGCTGCCCTGAAAGGTTTGGCGGTCGAAACAGAAGGCTTTTTATCACAGGACAAGAAATCAGCCCTGGACAACTTAACCGGCAGAAAAAGATTTTTTTGAAAAAATCCCTAAGCCCCGGGGTCACAATTTCATCTAAAATCTGACTTTCGGCAATTCACTCAGAAATGGTGCCAAACAGTTGCAAATGCTCCCCTGAAAGGTTTGGCGGTCGAAACAGAAGGCTTATTATCACAAGAAAAGAAATCAGCCCTCGACAACTTAACCGGCAGAAAAAGATCTTTTTGAAAAAATCCCTAAGTCCCGGGGTCACAATTTCATCAAAAATCTGACTTTTGGCAATTCACTCAAAAATCTTGCCAGACGTTTGCAAATGCTCCCCTGAAAGCTTTGGCGGTCGAAACAGAAGGCTTATTATCACAAGAAAAGAAATCAGCCCTCGACAACTTAACTGGAAGAAATGATTTTTTTGAAAAAATCCCTAAGCCCCGGGGTCACAATTTCATCAAACATCTGACTTTCGGCAATTGACTCAAAAATGTTGCTAGACCGTTGCAAATGCTCCCCTGAAAGCTTTGGAGGTCGAAACAGAAGGGTATTTATCACAGGAAAAGAAATCAGCCCTCGACAACTTATCCGGCAGAAAAAGATTTTTTTGAAAAAATCCCTAAGGCCCGGGGTCACAATTTCATCAAAAATCTGACTTTCGGCAATTCACTGAAAAATGTTGCCAGAAGGTTTCAAATGCTCCCCTGAAAGCTTTGGCGGTCGAAACAGAAGGCTTATTATCACAAGAAAAGAAATCAGCCCTCGACAACTTAACCGGCAGAAAAATATTTTTTGAAAAAATCCCTAAGCCCCGGGGTCACAATTTCATCAAAAATCTGACTTTTGGCAATTCACTCAGAAATGTTGCCAGACGTTTACAAATGCTCCCCTGAAAGGTTTGGCGGTCGAAACAGAAGGCTTATTATCACAAGGAAAGAAATCAGCCCTCGACAACTTATCCGGCAGAAAAAGATTTTTTGAAAAAATCCCTAAGCCCCGGGGTCACAATTTCATCAAAAATCTGACTTTTGGCAATTCACTCAGAAATGTTGCCAGACGTTTGCAAATGCTCCCCTGAAAGCTTTGGCGGTCGAAACAGAAGGCTTTTTATCACAGGACAAGAAATCAGCCCTGGACAACTTAACCGGCAGAAAAAGATTTTTTTGAAAAAATCCCTAAGCCCCGGGGTCACAATTTCATAAAAAATCTGACTTTCGGCAATTCACTCAAAAATGGTGCCAAACAGTTGCAAATGCTCCTCTGAAAGGTTTGGAGGTCGAAACAGAAAGGATTTTATCACAGGACAAGAAATCAGCCCTCGACAACTTAACCCGCAGAAACAGATTTTTTTGAAAAAATCCCGAAGCCCCGGGGTCACAATTTCATCAAAAATCTGACTCTCGGCAATTCACTCAAAAATGGTGCCAAACGGTTGCAAATGCTCCCCTGAAAGCTCTGGCGGTCGAAACAGAAGGCTTATTATCACAAGAAAAGAAATCAGCCCTCGACAACTTAACCGGCAGAAAAAGATTTTTTTGAAAAAATCCCTAAGCCCCGGGGTCACAATTTCATCAAAAATCTGACTTTTGGCAATTCACTCAAAAATGTTTTGCCAGACGTTTGCAAATGCTCCCCTGAAAGCTTTGGCGGTCGAAACAGAAGGCTTATTTTCACAAGAAAAGAAATAAGCCCTCGACAACTTAACTGGCAGAAAAAGATTTTTTTGAAAAAATCCCTAAGCCCCGGGGTCACAATTTCACCAAAAATCTGAATTTCGGCAATTCACTCAAAAATGTTGCCAGACGTTTGCAAATGCTCCCCTGAAAGCTTTGGCGGTCGAAACAGAAGGCTTATTTTCACAAGAAAAGAAATCAGCCCTCGACAACTTAACCGGCAGAAAAAGATTTTTTGAAAAAATCCCTAAGCCCCGGGGTCACAATTTCATCAAAAATCTGACTTTTGGCAATTCACTCAAAAATGTTGCCAGACGTTTGCAAATGCTCCCCTGAAAGGTTTGGCGGTCGAAACAGAAGGCTTATTATCACAAGAAAAGAAATCAGCCCTCGACTACTTAACCGGCAGAAAAATATTTTTTGAAAAAATCCCTAAGCCCCGGGGTCACAATTTCATCAAAAATCTGACTTTCGGCAATTCACTCAAAAATGTTGCCAGACGTTTGCAAATGCTCCCCTGAAAGGTTTGGCTGTCGAAACAGAAGGCTTATTATCACAAGAAAAGAAATCAGCCCTCGACAACTTAACCGGCAGAAAAATATTTTTTGAAAAAATCCCTAAGCCCCGGGGTCACAATTTCATCAAAAATCTGACTTTTGGCAATTCACTCAGAAATGTTGCCAGACGTTTGCAAATGCTCCCCTGAAAGGTTTGGCGGTCGAAACAGAAGGCTTATTATCACAAGAAAAGAAATCAGCCCTCGACAACTTAACCGGCAGAAAAAGATTTTTTTGAAAAAATCCCTAAGCCCCGGGGTCACAATTTCATCAAAAATCTGACTTTTGGCAGTTCACTCAAAAATGTTGCCAGACGTTTGCAAATGCTGCCCTGAAAGGTTTGGCGGTCGAAACAGAAGGCTTTTTATCACAGGACAAGAAATCAGCCCTGGACAACTTAACCGGCAGAAAAAGATTTTTTTGAAAAAATCCCTAAGCCCCGGGGTCACAATTTCATCAAAAATCTGACTTTTGGCAATTCACTCAAAAATGTTGCCAGACGTTTGCAAATGCTGCCCTGAAAGGTTTGGCGGTCGAAACAGAAGGCTTTTTATCACAGGACAAGAAATCAGCCCTGGACAACTTAACCGGCAGAAAAAGATCTTTTTGAAAAAATCCCTAAGCCCCGGGGTCACAATTTCATCAAAAATCTGACTTTTGGCAATTCACTCAAAAATCTTGCCAGACGTTTGCAAATGCTCCCCTGAAAGCTTTGGCGGTCGAAACAGAAGGCTTATTATCACAAGAAAAGAAATCAGCCCTCGACAACTTAACTGGAAGAAAAAGATTTTTTTGAAAAAATCCCTAAGCCCCGGGGTCACAATTTCATCAAACATCTGACTTTCGGCAATTGACTCAAAAATGTTGCTAGACCGTTGCAAATGCTCCCCTGAAAGGTTTGGAGGTCGAAACAGAAGGGTATTTATCACAGGAAAAGAAATCAGCCCTCGACAACTTATCCGGCAGAAAAAGATCTTTTTGAAAAAATCCCTAAGCCCCGGGGTCACAATTTCATCAAAAATCTGACTTTCGGCAATTCACTGAAAAATGTTGCCAGAAGGTTGCAAATGCTCCCCTGAAAGCTTTGGCGGTCGAAACAGAAGGCTTATTATCACAAGAAAAGAAATCAGCCCTCGACAACTTAACTGGCAGAAAAATATTTTTTGAAAAAATCCCTAAGCCCCGGGGTCACAATTTCATCAAAAATCTGACTTTTGGCAATTCACTCAAAAATGTTGCCAGACGGTTGCAAATGCTCCCCTGAAAGATTTGGCGGTCGAAACAGAAGTCTTATTATCACAAGAAAAGAAATCAGCCCTCGACAACTTAACCGGCTGAAAAATATTTTTTGAAAAAATCCCTAAGCCCCGGGGTCACAATTTCATCAAAAATCTGACTTTCGGCAATTCACTCAAAAATGTTGCCAGACGGTTGCCATTGCTCCCCTGAAATCTCTGGCGGTCGAAACAGAAGGCTTATTATCACAAGAAAAGAAATCAGCCCTCGACTACTTAACCGGCAGAAAAAGATTTTTTTGAAAAAATCCCTAAGCCCCGGGGTCACAATTTCATCAAAAATCTGACTTTTGGCAATTCACTCAAAAATGTTGCCAGACGTTTGCAAATGCTCCCCTGAAAGCTTTGGCGGTCGAAACAGAAGGCTTATTATCACAAGAAAAGAAATCAGCCCTCGACAACTTAACTGGCAGAAAAAGATTTTTTTGAAAAAATCCCTATGCCCCGGGGTCACAATTTCATCAAAAATCTGACTTTCGGCAATTCACTCAAAAATGTTGCCAGACGTTTGCAAATGCTCCCCTGAAAGCTTTGGCGGTCGAAACAGAAGGCTTATTATCACAAGAAAAGAAATCAGCCCTCGACAACTTAACCGGCAGAAAAATATTTTTTGAAAAAATCCCTAAGCCCCGGGGTCACAATTTCATCAAAAATCTGACTTTTGGCAATTCACTCAAAAATGTTGCCAGACGTTTGCAAATGCTGCCCTGAAAGGTTTGGCGGTCGAAACAGAAGGCTTTTTATCACAGGACAAGAAATCAGCCCTGGACAACTTAACCGGCAGAAAAAGATCTTTTTGAAAAAATCCCTAAGCCCCGGGGTCACAATTTCATCAAAAATCTGACTTTTGGCAATTCACTCAAAAATCTTGCCAGACGTTTGCAAATGCTCCCCTGAAAGCTTTGGCGGTCGAAACAGAAGGCTTATTATCACAAGAAAAGAAATCAGCCCTCGACAACTTAACTGGAAGAAAAAGATTTTTTTGAAAAAATCCCTAAGCCCCGGGGTCACAATTTCATCAAACATCTGACTTTCGGCAATTGACTCAAAAATGTTGCTAGACCGTTGCAAATGCTCCCCTGAAAGGTTTGGAGGTCGAAACAGAAGGGTATTTATCACAGGAAAAGAAATCAGCCCTCGACAACTTATCCGGCAGAAAAAGATCTTTTTGAAAAAATCCCTAAGCCCCGGGGTCACAATTTCATCAAAAATCTGACTTTCGGCAATTCACTGAAAAATGTTGCCAGAAGGTTGCAAATGCTCCCCTGAAAGCTTTGGCGGTCGAAACAGAAGGCTTATTATCACAAGAAAAGAAATCAGCCCTCGACAACTTAACTGGCAGAAAAATATTTTTTGAAAAAATCCCTAAGCCCCGGGGTCACAATTTCATCAAAAATCTGACTTTTGGCAATTCACTCAAAAATGTTGCCAGACGGTTGCAAATGCTCCCCTGAAAGATTTGGCGGTCGAAACAGAAGTCTTATTATCACAAGAAAAGAAATCAGCCCTCGACAACTTAACCGGCTGAAAAATATTTTTTGAAAAAATCCCTAAGCCCCGGGGTCACAATTTCATCAAAAATCTGACTTTCGGCAATTCACTCAAAAATGTTGCCAGACGGTTGCCATTGCTCCCCTGAAATCTCTGGCGGTCGAAACAGAAGGCTTATTATCACAAGAAAAGAAATCAGCCCTCGACTACTTAACCGGCAGAAAAAGATTTTTTTGAAAAAATCCCTAAGCCCCGGGGTCACAATTTCATCAAAAATCTGACTTTTGGCAATTCACTCAAAAATGTTGCCAGACGTTTGCAAATGCTCCCCTGAAAGCTTTGGCGGTCGAAACAGAAGGCTTATTATCACAAGAAAAGAAATCAGCCCTCGACAACTTAACTGGCAGAAAAAGATTTTTTTGAAAAAATCCCTATGCCCCGGGGTCACAATTTCATCAAAAATCTGACTTTCGGCAATTCACTCAAAAATGTTGCCAGACGTTTGCAAATGCTCCCCTGAAAGCTTTGGCGGTCGAAACAGAAGGCTTATTATCACAAGAAAAGAAATCAGCCCTCGACAACTTAACCGGCAGAAAAATATTTTTTGAAAAAATCCCTAAGCCCCGGGGTCACAATTTCATCAAACATCTGACTTTCGGCAATTGACTCAAAAATGTTGCTAGACCGTTGCAAATGCTCCCCTGAAAGGTTTGGAGGTCGAAACAGAAGGGTATTTATCACAGGAAAAGAAATCAGCCCTCGACAACTTATCCGGCAGAAAAAGATTTTTTTGAAAAAATCCCTAAGCCCCGGGGTCACAATTTCATCAAAAATCTGACTTTCGGCAATTCACTCAAAAATGTTGCCAGAAGGTTGCAAATGCTCCCCTGAAAGGTTTGGCGGTCGAAACAGAAGGCTTATTATCACAAGAAAAGAAATCAGCCCTCGACAACATAACCGGAGGAAAAATATTTTTTGAAAAAATCCCTAAGCCCCGGGGTCACAATTTCATCAAAAATCTGACTTTCGGCAATTCACTCAGAAATGTTGCCAGACGGTTGGAAATGCTCCCCTGAAAGTTTTGGCGGTCGAAACAGAAGGCTTATTATCACAAGAAAAGAAATCAGCCCTCGACAACTTAACCGGCTGAAAAATATTTTTTGAAAAAATCCCTAAGCCCCGGGGTCACAATTACATCAAAAATCTGACATTCGGCAATTCATTCATAAATGTTGCCAGACGGTTGCCAATGCTCCCCTGAAATCTCTGGCGGTCGAAACAGAAGGCTTTTTATCACAAGAAAAGAAATCAGCCCTGGACAACTTAACCGGCAGAAAAAGATCTTTTTGAAAAAATCCCTAAGCCCCGGGGTCACAATTTCATCAAAAATCTGACTTTTGGCAATTCACTCAAAAATCTTGCCAGACGTTTGCAAATGCTCCCCTGAAAGCTTTGGCGGTCGAAACAGAAGGCTTATTATCACAAGAAAAGAAATCAGCCCTCGACAACTTAACTGGAAGAAAAAGATTTTTTTGAAAAAATCCCTAAGCCCCGGGGTCACAATTTCATCAAACATCTGACTTTCGGCAATTGACTCAAAAATGTTGCTAGACCGTTGCAAATGCTCCCCTGAAAGGTTTGGAGGTCGAAACAGAAGGGTATTTATCACAGGAAAAGAAATCAGCCCTCGACAACTTATCCGGCAGAAAAAGATTTTTTTGAAAAAATCCCTAAGGCCCGGGGTCACAATTTCATCAAAAATCTGACTTTCGGCAATTCACTGAAAAATGTTGCCAGAAGGTTCCAAATGCTCCCCTGAAAGCTTTGGCGGTCGAAACAGAAGGCTTATTATCACAAGAAAAGAAATCAGCCCTCGACAACTTAACTGGCAGAAAAATATTTTTTGAAAAAATCCCTAAGCCCCGGGGTCACAATTTCATCAAAAATCTGACTTTTGGCAATTCACTCAAAAATGTTGCCAGACGGTTGCAAATGCTCCCCTGAAAGATTTGGCGGTCGAAACAGAAGTCTTATTATCACAAGAAAAGAAATCAGCCCTCGACAACTTAACCGGCTGAAAAATATTTTTTGAAAAAATCCCTAAGCCCCGGGGTCACAATTTCATCAAAAATCTGACTTTCGGCAATTCACTCAAACATGTTGCCAGACGGTTGCCATTGCTCCCCTGAAATCTCTGGCGGTCGAAACAGAAGGCTTATTATCACAAGAAAAGAAATCAGCCCTCGACTACTTAACCGGCAGAAAAAGATTTTTTTGAAAAAATCCCTAAGTCGATCAAAAATCTGACTTTTGGCAATTCACTCAAAAATGTTGCCAGACGTTTGCAAATGCTCCCCTGAAAGCTTTGGCGGTCGAAACAGAAGGCTTATTATCACAAGAAAAGAAATCAGCTCTCGACAACTTAACCGGCAGAAAAATATTTTTTGAAAAAATCCCTAAGCCCCGGGGTCACAATTTCATCAAACATCTGACTTTCGGCAATTGACTCAAAAATGTTGCTAGACCGTTGCAAATGCTCCCCTGAAAGGTTTGGAGGTCGAAACAGAAGGGTATTTATCACAGGAAAAGAAATCAGCCCTCGACAACTTATCCGGCAGAAAAAGATTTTTTTGAAAAAATCCCTAAGCCCCGGGGTCACAATTTCATCAAAAATCTGACTTTCGGCAATTCACTCAAAAATGTTGCCAGAAGGTTGCAAATGCTCCCCTGAAAGGTTTTGCGGTCGAAACAGAAGGCTTATTATCACAAGAAAAGAAATCAGCCCTCGACAACATAACCGGCAGAAAAATATTTTTTGAAAAAATCCCTAAGCCCCGGGGTCACAATTTCATCAAAAATCTGACTTTCGGCAATTCACTCAGAAATGTTGCCAGACGGTTGCAAATGCTCCCCTGAAAGTTTTGGCGGTCGAAACAGAAGGCTTATTATCACAAGAAAAGAAATCAGCCCTCGACAACTTAACCGGCTGAAAAATATTTTTTGAAAAAATCCCTAAGCCCCGGGGTCACAATTACATCAAAAATCTGACATTCGGCAATTCACTCATAAATGTTGCCAGACGGTTGCCAATGCTCCCCTTGAAATCTCTGGCGGTCGAAACAGAAGGCTTTTTATCACAAGAAAAGAAATCAGCCCTCGACAACTTAACCGGCAGAAAAAGATTTTTTTGAAAAAATCCCTAAGCCCCGGGGTCACAATTTCATCAAAAATCTGACTTTCGGCAATTCACTCAAAAATGTTGCCAGACGGTTGCCAATGCTCCCCTGAAAGCTCTGGCGGTCGAAACAGAAGGCTTATTATCACAAGAAAAGAAATCAGCCCTCGACAACTTAACCGGCAGAAAAAGATTTTTTTGAAAAAATCCCTAAGCCCCGGGGTCACAATTTCATCAAAAATCTGACTTTTGGCAATTCACTCAGAAATGTTGCCAGACGTTTGCAAATGCTCCCCTGAAAGGTTTGGCGGTCGAAACAGAAGGCTTATTATCACAAGAAAAGAAATCAGCCCTCGACAACTTAACCGGCAGAAAAAGATTTTTTTGAAAAAATCCCTAAGCCCCGGGGTCACAATTTCATCAAAAATCTGACTTTTGGCAATTCACTCAAAAATGTTGCCAGACGTTTGCAAATGCTGCCCTGAAAGGTTTGGCAGTCGAAACAGAAGGCTTTTTATCACAGGACAAGAAATCAGTCCTGGACAACTTAACCGGCAGAAAAAGATTTTTTTGAAAAAATCCCTAAGCCCCGGGGTCACAATTTCATCTAAAATCTGACTTTCGGCAATTCACTCAGAAATGGTGCCAAACAGTTGCAAATGCTCCCCTGAAAGGTTTGGCGGTCGAAACAGAAGGCTTATTATCACAAGAAAAGAAATCAGCCCTCGACAACTTAACTGGCAGAAAAAGATTTTTTTGAAAAAATCCCTAAGCCCCGGGGTCACAATTTCATCAAAAATCTGACTTTCGGCAATTCACTCAAAAATGTTGCCAGAAGGTTTCAAATGCTCCCCTGAAAGGTTTGGCGGTCGAAACAGAAGGCTTATTATCACAAGAAAAGAAATCAGCCCTCGACAACATAACCGGCAGAAAAATATTTTTTGAAAAAATCCCTAAGCCCCGGGGTCACAATTTCATCAAAAATCTGACTTTCGGCAATTCACTCAGAAATGTTGCCAGACGTTTGCATATGCTCCCCTGAAAGTTTTGCGGTCGAAACAGAAGGCTTATTATCACAAGAAAAGAAATCAGCCCTCGACAACTTAACCGGCTGAAAAATATTTTTTGAAAAAATCCCTAAGCCCCGGGGTCACAATTACATCAAAAAACTGACATTCGGCAATTCACTCATAAATGTTGCCAGACGGTTGCCAATGCTCCCCTGAAATCTCTGGCGGTCGAAACAGAAGGCTTATTATCACAAGAAAAGAAATCAGCCCTCGACAACTTAACCGGCAGAAAAAGATTTTTTTGAAAAAATCCCTAAGCCCCGGGGTCACAATTTCATCAAAAATCTGACTTTCAGCAATTCACTCAAAAATGTTGCCAGACGGTTGCCAATGCTCCCCTGAAAGCTCTGGCGGTCGAAACAGAAGGCTTATTATCACAAGAAAAGAAATCAGCCCTCGACAATTTAACCGGCAGAAAAAGATTTTTTTGAAAAAATCCCTAAGCCCCGGGGTCACAATTTCATCAAAAATCTGACTTTTGGCAATTCACTCAAAAATGTTGCCAGACGTTTGCAAATGCTCCCCTGAAAGCTTTGGCGGACGAAACAGAAGGCTTATTATCACAAGAAAAGAAATCAGCCCTCGACAACTTAACCGGCAGAAAAATATTTTTTGAAAAAATCCCTAAGCCCCGGGGTCACAATTTCATCAAAAATCTGACTTTCGGCAATTCACTCAAAAATGTTGCCAGACGGTTGCCAATGCTCCCCTGAAAGGTTTGGCGGTCGAAACAGAAGGCTTATTATCACAAGAAAAGAAATCAGCCCTCGACAACTTAACTGGCAGAAAAAGATTTTTTTGAAAAAATCCCTAAGCCCCGGGGTCACAATTTCATCAAAAATCTGACTTTTGGCAATTCACTCAAAAATGTTGCCAGACGTTTGCAAATGCTGCCCTGAAAGGTTTGGCGGTCGAAACAGAAGGCTTTTTATCACAGGACAAGAAATCAGCCCTGGACAACTTAACCGGCAGAAAAAGATTTTTTTGAAAAAATCCCTAAGCCCCGGGGTCACAATTTCATCTAAAATCTGACTTTCGGCAATTCAATCAGAAATGGTGCCAAACAGTTGCAAATGCTCCCCTGAAAGGTTTGGCGGTCGAAACAGAAGGCTTATTATCACAAGAAAAGAAATCAGCCCTCGACAACTTAACCGGCAGAAAAAGATCTTTTTGAAAAAATCCCTAAGCTCCGGGGTCACAATTTCATCAAAAATCTGACTTTTGGCAATTCACTCAAAAATCTTGCCAGACGTTTGCAAATGCTCCCCTGAAAGCTTTGGCGGTCGAAACAGAAGGCTTATTATCACAAGAAAAGAAATCAGCCCTCGACAACTTAACCGGCAGAAAAATATTTTTTGAAAAAATCCCTAAGCCCCGGGGTCACAATTTCATCAAAAATCTGACTTTCGGCAATTGACTCAAAAATGTTGCTAGACCGTTGCAAATGCTCCCCTGAAAGGTTTGGAGGTCGAAACAGAAGGCTTATTATCACAGGACAAGAAATCAGTCCTGGACAACTTAACCGGCAGAAAAAGATTTTTTTGAAAAAATCCCTAAGCCCCGGGGTCACAATTTCATCAAAAATCTGACTTTCGGCAATTCACTCAAAAATGTTGCCAGAAGGTTGCAAATGCTCCCCTGAAAGGTTTGGCGGTCGAAACAGAAGGCTTATTATCACAAGAAAAGAAATCAGCCCTCGACAACATAACCGGCAGAAAAATATTTTTTGAAAAAATCCCTAAGCCCCGGGGTCACAATTTCATCAAAAATCTGACTTTCGGCAATTCACTCAGAAATGTTGCCAGACGTTTGCAAATGCTCCCCTGAAAGTTTTGGCGGTCGAAACAGAAGGCTTATTATCACAAGAAAAGAAATCAGCCCTCGACAACTTAACCGGCTGAAAAATATTTTTTGAAAAAATCCCTAAGCCCCGGGGTCACAATTACATCAAAAAACTGACATTCGGCAATTCACTCATAAATGTTGCCAGACGGTTGCCAATGCTCCCCTGAAATCTCTGGCGGTCGAAACAGAAGGCTTATTATCACAAGAAAAGAAATCAGCCCTCGACAACTTAACCGGCAGAAAAAGATTTTTTTGAAAAAATCCCTAAGCCCCGGGGTCACAATTTCATCAAAAATCTGACTTTCAGCAATTCACTCAAAAATGTTGCCAGACGGTTGCCAATGCTCCCCTGAAAGCTCTGGCGGTCGAAACAGAAGGCTTATTATCACAAGAAAAGAAATCAGCCCTCGACATCTTAACCGGCAGAAAAAGGATTTTTTTGAAAAAATCCCTAAGCCCCGGGGTCACAATTTCATCAAAAATCTGACTTTTGGCAATTCACTCAAAAATGTTGCCAGACGTTTGCAAATGCTCCCCTGAAAGCTTTGGCGGACGAAACAGAAGGCTTATTATCACAAGAAAAGAAATCAGCCCTCGACAACTTAACCGGCAGAAAAATATTTTTTGAAAAAATCCCTAAGCTCCGGGGTCACAATTTCATCAAAAATCTGACTTTTGGCAATTCACTCAAAAATCTTGCCAGACGTTTGCAAATGCTCCCCTGAAAGCTTTGGCGGTCGAAACAGAAGGCTTATTATCACAAGAAAAGAAATCAGCCCTCGACAACTTAACCGGCAGAAAAATATTTTTTGAAAAAATCCCTAAGCCCCGGGGTCACAATTTCATCAAAAATCTGACTTTCGGCAATTGACTCAAAAATGTTGCTAGACCGTTGCAAATGCTCCCCTGAAAGGTTTGGAGGTCGAAACAGAAGGCTTATTATCACAGGACAAGAAATCAGTCCTGGACAACTTAACCGGCAGAAAAAGATTTTTTTGAAAAAATCCCTAAGCCCCGGGGTCACAATTTCATCAAAAATCTGACTTTCGGCAATTCACTCAAAAATGTTGCCAGAAGGTTGCAAATGCTCCCCTGAAAGGTTTGGCGGTCGAAACAGAAGGCTTATTATCACAAGAAAAGAAATCAGCCCTCGACAACATAACCGGCAGAAAAATATTTTTTGAAAAAATCCCTAAGCCCCGGGGTCACAATTTCATCAAAAATCTGACTTTCGGCAATTCACTCAGAAATGTTGCCAGACGTTTGCAAATGCTCCCCTGAAAGTTTTGGCGGTCGAAACAGAAGGCTTATTATCACAAGAAAAGAAATCAGCCCTCGACAACTTAACCGGCTGAAAAATATTTTTTGAAAAAATCCCTAAGCCCCGGGGTCACAATTACATCAAAAAACTGACATTCGGCAATTCACTCATAAATGTTGCCAGACGGTTGCCAATGCTCCCCTGAAATCTCTGGCGGTCGAAACAGAAGGCTTATTATCACAAGAAAAGAAATCAGCCCTCGACAACTTAACCGGCAGAAAAAGATTTTTTTGAAAAAATCCCTAAGCCCCGGGGTCACAATTTCATCAAAAATCTGACTTTCAGCAATTCACTCAAAAATGTTGCCAGACGGTTGCCAATGCTCCCCTGAAAGCTCTGGCGGTCGAAACAGAAGGCTTATTATCACAAGAAAAGAAATCAGCCCTCGACATCTTAACCGGCAGAAAAAGGATTTTTTTGAAAAAATCCCTAAGCCCCGGGGTCACAATTTCATCAAAAATCTGACTTTTGGCAATTCACTCAAAAATGTTGCCAGACGTTTGCAAATGCTCCCCTGAAAGCTTTGGCGGACGAAACAGAAGGCTTATTATCACAAGAAAAGAAATCAGCCCTCGACAACTTAACCGGCAGAAAAATATTTTTTGAAAAAATCCCTAAGCCCCGGGGTCACAATTTCATCAAAAATCTGACTTTCGGCAATTCACTCAAAAATGTTGCCAGACGGTTGCCAATGCTCCCCTGAAAGGTTTGGCGGTCGAAACAGAAGGCTTATTATCACAAGAAAAGAAATCAGCCCTCGACAACTTAACCGGCAGAAAAAGATCTTTTTGAAAAAATCCCTAAGCTCCGGGGTCACAATTTCATCAAAAATCTGACTTTTGGCAATTCACTCAAAAATCTTGCCAGACGTTTGCAAATGCTCCCCTGAAAGCTTTGGCGGTCGAAACAGAAGGCTTATTATCACAAGAAAAGAAATCAGCCCTCGACAACTTAACCGGCAGAAAAATATTTTTTGAAAAAATCCCTAAGCCCCGGGGTCACAATTTCATCAAAAATCTGACTTTCGGCAATTGACTCAAAAATGTTGCTAGACCGTTGCAAATGCTCCCCTGAAAGGTTTGGAGGTCGAAACAGAAGGGTATTTATCACAGGAAAAGAAATCAGCCCTCGACAACTTATCCGGCAGAAAAAGATTTTTTTGAAAAAATCCCTAAGGCCCGGGGTCACAATTTCATCAAAAATCTGACTTTCGGCAATTCACTCAAAAATGTTGCCAGAAGGTTGCAAATGCTCCCCTGTAAGCTTTGGCGGTCGAAACAGAAGGCTTATTATCACAAGAAAAGAAATCAGCCCTCGACAACTTAACCGGCAGAAAAATATTTTTTGAAAAAATCCCTAAGCCCCGGGGTCACAATTTCATCAAAAATCTGACTTTCGGCAATTCACTCAAAAATGTTGCCAGACGGTTGCCAATGCTCCCCTGAAAGCTCTGGCGGTCGAAACAGAAGGCTTATTATCACAAGAAAAGAAATCAGCCCTCGACAACTTAACCGGCAGAAAAAGATTTTTTTGAAAAAATCCCTAAGCCCCGGGGTCACAATTTCATCAAAAATCTGACTTTCGGCAATTCACTCAAAAATGTTGCCAGAAGGTTGCAAATGCTCCCCTGAAAGGTTTGGCGGTCGAAACAGAAGGCTTATTATCACAAGAAAAGAAATCAGCCCTCGACAACATAACCGGCAGAAAAATATTTTTTGAAAAAATCCCTAAGCCCCGGGGTCACAATTTCATCAAAAATCTGACTTTCGGCAATTCACTCAGAAATGTTGCCAGACGTTTGCAAATGCTCCCCTGAAAGTTTTGGCGGTCGAAACAGAAGGCTTATTATCACAAGAAAAGAAATCAGCCCTCGACAACTTAACCGGCTGAAAAATATTTTTTGAAAAAATCCCTAAGCCCCGGGGTCACAATTACATCAAAAAACTGACATTCGGCAATTCACTCATAAATGTTGCCAGACGGTTGCCAATGCTCCCCTGAAATCTCTGGCGGTCGAAACAGAAGGCTTATTATCACAAGAAAAGAAATCAGCCCTCGACAACTTAACCGGCAGAAAAAGATTTTTTTGAAAAAATCCCTAAGCCCCGGGGTCACAATTTCATCAAAAATCTGACTTTCAGCAATTCACTCAAAAATGTTGCCAGACGGTTGCCAATGCTCCCCTGAAAGCTCTGGCGGTCGAAACAGAAGGCTTATTATCACAAGAAAAGAAATCAGCCCTCGACATCTTAACCGGCAGAAAAAGGATTTTTTTGAAAAAATCCCTAAGCCCCGGGGTCACAATTTCATCAAAAATCTGACTTTTGGCAATTCACTCAAAAATGTTGCCAGACGTTTGCAAATGCTCCCCTGAAAGCTTTGGCGGACGAAACAGAAGGCTTATTATCACAAGAAAAGAAATCAGCCCTCGACAACTTAACCGGCAGAAAAATATTTTTTGAAAAAATCCCTAAGCCCCGGGGTCACAATTTCATCAAAAATCTGACTTTCGGCAATTCACTCAAAAATGTTGCCAGACGGTTGCCAATGCTCCCCTGAAAGGTTTGGCGGTCGAAACAGAAGGCTTATTATCACAAGAAAAGAAATCAGCCCTCGACAACTTAACCGGCAGAAAAAGATCTTTTTGAAAAAATCCCTAAGCTCCGGGGTCACAATTTCATCAAAAATCTGACTTTTGGCAATTCACTCAAAAATCTTGCCAGACGTTTGCAAATGCTCCCCTGAAAGCTTTGGCGGTCGAAACAGAAGGCTTATTATCACAAGAAAAGAAATCAGCCCTCGACAACTTAACCGGCAGAAAAATATTTTTTGAAAAAATCCCTAAGCCCCGGGGTCACAATTTCATCAAAAATCTGACTTTCGGCAATTGACTCAAAAATGTTGCTAGACCGTTGCAAATGCTCCCCTGAAAGGTTTGGAGGTCGAAACAGAAGGGTATTTATCACAGGAAAAGAAATCAGCCCTCGACAACTTATCCGGCAGAAAAAGATTTTTTTGAAAAAATCCCTAAGGCCCGGGGTCACAATTTCATCAAAAATCTGACTTTCGGCAATTCACTCAAAAATGTTGCCAGAAGGTTGCAAATGCTCCCCTGTAAGCTTTGGCGGTCGAAACAGAAGGCTTATTATCACAAGAAAAGAAATCAGCCCTCGACAACTTAACCGGCAGAAAAATATTTTTTGAAAAAATCCCTAAGCCCCGGGGTCACAATTTCATCAAAAATCTGACTTTCGGCAATTCACTCAAAAATGTTGCCAGACGGTTGCCAATGCTCCCCTGAAAGCTCTGGCGGTCGAAACAGAAGGCTTATTATCACAAGAAAAGAAATCAGCCCTCGACAACTTAACCGGCAGAAAAAGATTTTTTTGAAAAAATCCCTAAGCCCCGGGGTCACAATTTCATCAAAAATCTGACTTTTGGCAATTCACTCAAAAATGTTGCCAGACGTTTGCAAATGCTCCCCTGAAAGGTTTGGCGGTCGAAACAGAAGGCTTATTATCAAAGAAAAGAAATCAGCCCTCGACAACTTAACCGGCAGAAAAATATTTTTTGAAAAAATCCCTAAGCCCCGGGGTCACAATTTCATCAAAAATCTGACTTTTGGCAATTCACTCAGAAATGTTGCCAGACATTTGCAAATGCTCCCCTGAAAGGTTTGGCGGTCGAAACAGAAGGCTTATTATCACAAGAAAAGAAATCAGCCCTCGACAACTTAACCGGCAGAAAAAGATGTTTTTGAAAAAATCCCTAAGCCCCGGGGTCACAATTTCATCAAAAATCTGACTTTTGGCAATTCACTCAAAAATGTTGCCAGACGTTTGCAAATGCTGCCCTGAAAGGTTTGGCGGTCGAAACAGAAGGCTTTTTATCACAGGACAAGAAATCAGCCCTGGACAACTTAACCGGCAGAAAAAGATTTTTTTGAAAAAATCCCTAAGCCCCGGGGTCACAGTTTCATCAAAAATCTGACTTTCGGCAATTCACTCAAAAATGTTGCCAGACGGTTGCAAATGCTCCGCTGAAAGGTTTGGCAGTCGAAACCGAAGGGTATTTATCACAGGAAAAGAAATCAGCCCTCGATAACTTAACCGGCAGAAAAAGATTTTTTTGAAAAAATCCCTAAGCCCCGGGGTCACAATTTCATCAAAAATCTAACTTTCGGCAATTCACTCAAAAATGTTGCCAGACGTTTGCAAAGGCTCCCCTGAAAGCTTTGGTGGTCGAAACAGAAGGCTTTTTATCACAAGACAAGAAATCAGCCCTGGACAACTTAACCGGCCGTAAAAGATTTTTTTGAAAAAATCCCTAAGCCCCGGGGGTCACAATTTCATCGAAAATCTGACTTTCGCCAATTCACTCAAAAATGTTGCCAGACGGTTGCAAATGCTCCCCTGAAAGCTTTGGCGGTCAAAACAGAAGGCTTATTATCACAAGAAAAGAAATCAGCCCTCGACAACTTAACCGGCAGAAAAATATTTTTTGAAAAAATCCCTAAGCCCCGGGGTCACAATTTCATCAAAAATCTGACTTTCGGCAATTGACTCAGAAATGGTGCCAGACGGTTGCAAATGCTCCGCTGAAAGTTTTGGAGATCGAAACAGAAGGGTATTTATCACAGGAAAAGAAATCAGCCCTCGACAACTTATCCGGGAGAAAAAGATTTTTTTGAAAAAATCCCTAAGCCCCGGGGTCACAATTTCATCAACAATCTGACTTTCGGCAATTCACTCAAAAATGTTGCCAGACGGTTGCAAATGCTCCCCTGAAAGCTTTGGCGGTCGAAACAGAAGGCTTATTATCACAAGAAAAGAAATCAGCCCTCGACAGCTTAACCGGCAGAAAAATATTTTTTGAAAAAATCCCTAAGCCCCGGGGTCACAATTTCATCAAAAATCTGACTTTTGGCAATTCACTCAGAAATGTTGCCAGACGTTTGCAAATGCTCCCCTGAAAGCTTTGGCGGTTGAAACAGAAGGCTTATTATCACAAAAAAAGAAATCAGCCCTCGACAACTTAAGCGGCAGAAAAATCTTTTTTTGAAAATATCCCTAAGCCCCGGGGTCACAATTTCATCAAACATCTGACTTTCGGCAATTCACTCAAAAATGTTGCCAGACTGTTGCAAATGCTCCCCTGAAAGCATTGGCGGTCGAAACAGAAGGGTATTTATCACAGGAAAAGAAATCAGCCCTCGACAACTGAACCGGCAGAAAAATATTTTTTGAAAAAATCCCTAAGCCCCGGGGTCACAATTTCATCAAAAATCTGACTTTCGGCAATTGACTCAGAAATGGTGCCAAACGGTTGCAAATGCTCCCCTGAAAGGTTTGGAGGTCGAAACAGAAGGGTATTTATCACAGGAAAAGAAATCAGCCCTCGACAACTTAACCGGCAGAAAAATATTTTTTGAAAAAATCCCTAAGCCCCGGGGCTACAATTTCATCAAAAATCTGACTTTTGGCAATTCACTCAAAAATGGTGCCAAACGGTTGCAAATGCTCCCCTGAAAGGTTTGGCAGTCGAAACAGAAAGTTTTTTATCACAGGAAAAGGAATCAGCCCTCGACAACTTAACCGGCAGAAAGATTTTTTTGAAAAAATCCCTAAGCCCCAGGGTCACAATTTCATCAGAAATCTGACTTTCGGCAATTCACTCAAAAATGTTGCCAGACGGTTGCAAATGCTCCCCTGAAAGTATTGGCGGTCGAAACAGAAGGCTTATTATCACAAGAAAAGAAATCAGCCCTCGACAACTTAACCGGCTGAAAAATATTTTTTGAAAAAATCCCTAAGCCCCGGGGTCACAATTACATCAAAAATCTGACATTCGGCAATTCACTCATAAATGTTGCCAGACGGTTGCCAATGCTCCCCTGAAATCTCTGGCGGTCGAAACAGAAGGCTTATTATCACAAGAAAAGAAATCAGCCCTCGACAACTTAACCGGCAGAAAAAGATTTTTTTGAAAAAATCCCTAAGCCCCGGGGTCACAATTTCATCAAAAATCTGACTTTCGGCAATTCACTCAAAAATGTTGCCAGACGGTTGCCAATGCTCCCCTGAAAGCTCTGGCGGTCGAAACAGAAGGCTTATTATCACAAGAAAAGAAATCAGCCCTCGACAACTTAACCGGCAGAAAAAGATTTTTTTGAAAAAATCCCTAAGCCCCGGGGTCACAATTTCATAAAAAATCTGACTTTTGGCAATTCACTCAAAAATGTTGCCAGACGTTTGCAAATGCTCCCCTGAAAGGTTTGGCGGTCGAAACAGAAGGCTTATTATCACAAGAAAAGAAATCAGCCCTCGACACCTTAACCGGCAGAAAAATATTTTTTGAAAAAATCCCTAAGCCCCGGGGTCACAATTTCATCAAAAATCTGACTTTTGGCAATTCACTCAGAAATGTTGCCAGACATTTGCAAGTGCTCCCCTGAAAGGTTTGGCGGTCGAAACAGAAGGCTTATTATCACAAGAAAAGAAATCAGCCCTCGACAACTTAACCGGCAGAAAAAGATTTTTTTGAAAAAATCCCTAAGCCCCGGGGTCACAATTTCATCAAAAATCTGACTTATGGCAATTCACTCAAAAATGTTGCCAGACGTTTGCAAATGCTGCCCTGAAAGGTTTGGCGGTCGAAACAGAAGGCTTTTTATCACAGGACAAGAAATCAGCCCTGGACAACTTAACCGGCAGAAAAAGATTTTTTTGAAAAAATCCCTAAGCCCCGGGGTCACAATTTCATCTAAAATCTGACTTTCGGCAATTCAATCAGAAATGGTGCCAAACAGTTGCAAATGCTCCCCTGAAAGGTTTGGCGGTCGAAACAGAAGGCTTATTATCACAAGAAAAGAAATCAGCCCTCGACAACTTAACCGGCAGAAAAAGATCTTTTTGAAAAAATCCCTAAGCCCCGGGGTCACAATTTCATCAAAAATCTGACTTTTGGCAATTCACTCAAAAATCTTGCCAGACGTTTGCAAATGCTCCCCTGAAAGCTTTGGCGGTCGAAACAGAAGGCTTATTATCACAAGAAAAGAAATCAGCCCTCGACAACTTAACCGGCAGAAAAATATTTTTTGAAAAAATCCCTAAGCCCCGGGGTCAAAATTTCATCAAAAATCTGACTTTCGGCAATTCACTCAAAAATGTTGCCAGACGGTTGCCAATGCTCCCCTGAAAGCTCTGGCGGTCGAAACAGAAGGCTTATTATCACAAGAAAAGAAATCAGCCCTCGACAACTTAACCGGCAGAAAAAGATGTTTTTGAAAAAATCCCTAAGCCCCGGGGTCACAATTTCATCAAAAATCTGACTTTTGGCAATTCACTCAAAAATGTTGCCAGACGTTTGCAAATGCTCCCCTGAAAGGTTTGGCGGTCGAAACAGAAGGCTTATTATCAAAGAAAAGAAATCAGCCCTCGACAACTTAACCGGCAGAAAAATATTTTTTGAAAAAATCCCTAAGCCCCGGGGTCACAATTTCATCAAAAATCTGACTTTTGGCAATTCACTCAGAAATGTTGCCAGACATTTGCAAATGCTCCCCTGAAAGGTTTGGCGGTCGAAACAGAAGGCTTATTATCACAAGAAAAGAAATCAGCCCTCGACAACTTAACCGGCAGAAAAAGATTTTTTTGAAAAAATCCCTAAGCCCCGGGGTCACAATTTCATCAAAAATCTGACTTATGGCAATTCACTCAAAAATGTTGCCAGACGGTTTCCAATGCTCCCCTGAAAGCTCTGGCGGTCGAAACAGAAGGCTTATTATCACAAGAAAAGAAATCAGCCCTCGACAACTTAACCGTCAGAAAAAGATTTTTTTGAAAAAATCCCTAAGCCCCGGGGTCACAATTTCATCTAAAATCTGACTTTCGGCAATTCAATCAGAAATGGTGCCAAACAGTTGCAAATGCTCCCCTGAAAGGTTTGGCGGTCGAAACAGAAGGCTTATTATCACAAGAAAAGAAATCAGCCCTCGACAACTTAACCGGCAGAAAAAGATCTTTTTGAAAAAATCCCTAAGCTCCGGGGTCACAATTTCATCAAAAATCTGACTTTTGGCAATTCACTCAAAAATCTTGCCAGACGTTTGCAAATGCTCCCCTGAAAGCTTTGGCGGTCGAAACAGAAGGCTTATTATCACAAGAAAAGAAATCAGCCCTCGACAACTTAACCGGCAGAAAAATATTTTTTGAAAAAATCCCTAAGCCCCGGGGTCACAATTTCATCAAAAATCTGACTTTCGGCAATTGACTCAAAAATGTTGCTAGACCGTTGCAAATGCTCCCCTGAAAGGTTTGGAGGTCGAAACAGAAGGGTATTTATCACAGGAAAAGAAATCAGCCCTCGACAACTTATCCGGCAGAAAAAGATTTTTTTGAAAAAATCCCTAAGGCCCGGGGTCACAATTTCATCAAAAATCTGACTTTCGGCAATTCACTCAAAAATGTTGCCAGAAGGTTGCAAATGCTCCCCTGTAAGCTTTGGCGGTCGAAACAGAAGGCTTATTATCACAAGAAAAGAAATCAGCCCTCGACAACTTAACCGGCAGAAAAATATTTTTTGAAAAAATCCCTAAGCCCCGGGGTCACAATTTCATCAAAAATCTGACTTTCGGCAATTCACTCAAAAATGTTGCCAGACGGTTGCCAATGCTCCCCTGAAAGCTCTGGCGGTCGAAACAGAAGGCTTATTATCACAAGAAAAGAAATCAGCCCTCGACAACTTAACCGGCAGAAAAAGATTTTTTTGAAAAAATCCCTAAGCCCCGGGGTCACAATTTCATCAAAAATCTGACTTTTGGCAATTCACTCAAAAATGTTGCCAGACGTTTGCAAATGCTCCCCTGAAAGGTTTGGCGGTCGAAACAGAAGGCTTATTATCAAAGAAAAGAAATCAGCCCTCGACAACTTAACCGGCAGAAAAATATTTTTTGAAAAAATCCCTAAGCCCCGGGGTCACAATTTCATCAAAAATCTGACTTTTGGCAATTCACTCAGAAATGTTGCCAGACATTTGCAAATGCTCCCCTGAAAGGTTTGGCGGTCGAAACAGAAGGCTTATTATCACAAGAAAAGAAATCAGCCCTCGACAACTTAACCGGCAGAAAAATATTTTTTGAAAAAATCCCTAAGCCCCGGGGTCACAGTTTCATCAAAAATCTGACTTTCGGCAATTCACTCAAAAATGTTGCCAGACGTTTGCAAATGCTCCCCTGAAAGCTTTGGCGGTCTAAACAGAAGGCTTATTATCACAAGAAAAGAAATCAGCCCTCGACAACTTAACCGGCAGAAAAATATTTTTTGAAAAAATCCCTAAGCCCCGGGGTCAAAATTTCATCAAAAATCTGACTTTCGGCAATTCACTCAAAAATGTTGCCAGACGGTTGCCAATGCTCCCCTGAAAGCTCTGGCGGTCGAAACAGAAGGCTTATTATCACAAGAAAAGAAATCAGCCCTCGACAACTTAACCGGCAGAAAAAGATGTTTTTGAAAAAATCCCTAAGCCCCGGGGTCACAATTTCATCAAAAATCTGACTTTTGGCAATTCACTCAAAAATGTTGCCAGACGTTTGCAAATGCTCCCCTGAAAGGTTTGGCGGTCGAAACAGAAGGCTTATTATCACAAGAAAAGAAATCAGCCCTCGACAACTTAACCGGCAGAAAAAGATTTTTTTGAAAAAATCCCTAAGCCCCGGGGTCACAATTTCATCAAAAATCTGACTTATGGCAATTCACTCAAAAATGTTGCCAGACGGTTTCCAATGCTCCCCTGAAAGCTCTGGCGGTCGAAACAGAAGGCTTATTATCACAAGAAAAGAAATCAGCCCTCGACAACTTAACCGGCAGAAAAAGATTTTTTTGAAAAAATCCCTAAGCCCCGGGGTCACAATTTCATCTAAAATCTGACTTTCGGCAATTCAATCAGAAATGGTGCCAAACAGTTGCAAATGCTCCCCTGAAAGGTTTGGCGGTCGAAACAGAAGGCTTATTATCACAAGAAAAGAAATCAGCCCTCGACAACTTAACCGGCAGAAAAAGATCTTTTTGAAAAAATCCCTAAGCTCCGGGGTCACAATTTCATCAAAAATCTGACTTTTGGCAATTCACTCAAAAATCTTGCCAGACGTTTGCAAATGCTCCCCTGAAAGCTTTGGCGGTCGAAACAGAAGGCTTATTATCACAAGAAAAGAAATCAGCCCTCGACAACTTAACCGGCAGAAAAATATTTTTTGAAAAAATCCCTAAGCCCCGGGGTCACAATTTCATCAAAAATCTGACTTTCGGCAATTGACTCAAAAATGTTGCTAGACCGTTGCAAATGCTCCCCTGAAAGGTTTGGAGGTCGAAACAGAAGGGTATTTATCACAGGAAAAGAAATCAGCCCTCGACAACTTATCCGGCAGAAAAAGATTTTTTTGAAAAAATCCCTAAGGCCCGGGGTCACAATTTCATCAAAAATCTGACTTTCGGCAATTCACTCAAAAATGTTGCCAGAAGGTTGCAAATGCTCCCCTGTAAGCTTTGGCGGTCGAAACAGAAGGCTTATTATCACAAGAAAAGAAATCAGCCCTCGACAACTTAACCGGCAGAAAAATATTTTTTGAAAAAATCCCTAAGCCCCGGGGTCACAATTTCATCAAAAATCTGACTTTCGGCAATTCACTCAAAAATGTTGCCAGACGGTTGCCAATGCTCCCCTGAAAGCTCTGGCGGTCGAAACAGAAGGCTTATTATCACAAGAAAAGAAATCAGCCCTCGACAACTTAACCGGCAGAAAAAGATTTTTTTGAAAAAATCCCTAAGCCCCGGGGTCACAATTTCATCAAAAATCTGACTTTTGGCAATTCACTCAAAAATGTTGCCAGACGTTTGCAAATGCTCCCCTGAAAGGTTTGGCGGTCGAAACAGAAGGCTTATTATCAAAGAAAAGAAATCAGCCCTCGACAACTTAACCGGCAGAAAAATATTTTTTGAAAAAATCCCTAAGCCCCGGGGTCACAATTTCATCAAAAATCTGACTTTTGGCAATTCACTCAGAAATGTTGCCAGACATTTGCAAATGCTCCCCTGAAAGGTTTGGCGGTCGAAACAGAAGGCTTATTATCACAAGAAAAGAAATCAGCCCTCGACAACTTAACCGGCAGAAAAATATTTTTTGAAAAAATCCCTAAGCCCCGGGGTCACAGTTTCATCAAAAATCTGACTTTCGGCAATTCACTCAAAAATGTTGCCAGACGGTTGCAAATGCTCCGCTGAAAGGTTTGGCAGTCGAAACCGAAGGGTATTTATCACAGGAAAAGAAATCAGCCCTCGATAACTTAACCGGCAGAAAAAGATTTTTTTGAAAAAATCCCTAAGCCCCGGGGTCACAATTTCATCAAAAATCTAACTTTCGGCAATTCACTCAAAAATGTTGCCAGACGTTTGCAAAGGCTCCCCTGAAAGCTTTGGTGGTCGAAACAGAAGGCTTTTTATCACAAGACAAGAAATCAGCCCCGGACAACTTAACCGGCCGTAAAAGATTTTTTTGAAAAAATCCCTAAGCCCCGGGGGTCACAATTTCATCGAAAATCTGACTTTCGGCAATTCACTCAAAAATGTTGCCAGACGGTTGCAAATGCTCCCCTGAAAGCTTTGGCGGTCAAAACAGAAGGCTTATTATCACAAGAAAAGAAATCAGCCCTCGACAACTTAACCGGCAGAAAAATATTTTTTGAAAAAATCCCTAAGCCCCGGGGTCACAATTTCATCAAAAATCTGACTTTCGGCAATTGACTCAGAAATGGTGCCAGACGGTTGCAAATGCTCCGCTGAAAGTTTTGGAGATCGAAACAGAAGGGTATTTATCACAGGAAAAGAAATCAGCCCTCGACAACTTATCCGGGAGAAAAAGATTTTTTTGAAAAAATCCCTAAGCCCCGGGGTCACAATTTCATCAACAATCTGACTTTCGGCAATTCACTCAAAAATGTTGCCAGACGGTTGCAAATGCTCCCCTGAAAGCTTTGGCGGTCGAAACAGAAGGCTTATTATCACAAGAAAAGAAATCAGCCCTCGACAGCTTAACCGGCAGAAAAATATTTTTTGAAAAAATCCCTAAGCCCCGGGGTCACAATTTCATCAAAAATCTGACTTTTGGCAATTCACTCAGAAATGTTGCCAGACCGTTGCAAATGCTCCCCTGAAAGGTTTGGCGGTCGAAACAGAAGGCTTATTATCACAAGAAAAGAAATCAGCCCTCGACAACTTAACCGGCAGAAAAAGATTTTTTTGAAAAAATCCCTAAGCCCCGGTGTCAGGGGTTCAGGAGCAGAGGGAACGGATGGCGAGGAATCGGAAGGAGAGGTTAGCGATGATAGCCGTCCGAGATCTCTAAGTCTGTCCAGCGAATCGGAGGATTCACAGAAAGGGGCTCCCGTGGGCAGAGCTGGGGGGTTACCAAGAGGGGCACCCCAGGAAGAAGGGACCAGAGGGGATTCAGAGAGCAGCAGCTGGAAATCCGGACCAGCTACTCCACCAGAGAGCAGCAGGGGGGAGGAGTTCCAGGCACCAGCGACAGGCAGCTCTCCGGCAGCAGCCACGCCTGCGTCAGAGAGCGAGGAAACGGTAGAGAGGAGGGTCGGAGACAGCGCGCGCGCGCCAAGTTCAAATGTACCAGAGGGAGGCGCAATGAGCAGCCCGGAAAGGGAGCCAGGTCCTAAAGCCCGCCGAAGGGAGGGGGAGGAATCCGAAGGGTCCGCATCCGAGGCATCCAGGAAGGAAGGAACCCCGGGGGGTGGTAGGACCCAGAGGCGAAAGGAGAGACGCAAAAGGTGGAGCAAGGCTAGGGTCTTGAACTGGTGTACAGGAGGCGGAGATTCAGATGGGACTTCGCCGATCTAGGGAATAGACGTAGAGACGCACGCTAAGATGTGGAAATGGAAACTATACTTCAATAAAGACTTTATTCCGTTCTACCGGCTAGCGTTGGTCCTTTGTGAGCCGGGACCTAGAGGCAGTCTCTGACACCCGGGGTCACAATTTCATCAAAAATCTGACTTATGGCAATTCACTCAAAAATGTTGCCAGACGGTTTCCAATGCTCCCCTGAAAGCTCTGGCGGTCGAAACAGAAGGCTTATTATCACAAGAAAAGAAATCAGCCCTCGACAACTTAACCGGCAGAAAAAGATTTTTTTGAAAAAATCCCTAAGCCCCGGGGTCACAATTTCATCTAAAATCTGACTTTCGGCAATTCAATCAGAAATGGTGCCAAACAGTTGCAAATGCTCCCCTGAAAGGTTTGGCGGTCGAAACAGAAGGCTTATTATCACAAGAAAAGAAATCAGCCCTCGACAACTTAACCGGCAGAAAAAGATCTTTTTGAAAAAATCCCTAAGCTCCGGGGTCACAATTTCATCAAAAATCTGACTTTTGGCAATTCACTCAAAAATCTTGCCAGACGTTTGCAAATGCTCCCCTGAAAGCTTTGGCGGTCGAAACAGAAGGCTTATTATCACAAGAAAAGAAATCAGCCCTCGACAACTTAACCGGCAGAAAAATATTTTTTGAAAAAATCCCTAAGCCCCGGGGTCACAATTTCATCAAAAATCTGACTTTCGGCAATTGACTCAAAAATGTTGCTAGACCGTTGCAAATGCTCCCCTGAAAGGTTTGGAGGTCGAAACAGAAGGGTATTTATCACAGGAAAAGAAATCAGCCCTCGACAACTTATCCGGCAGAAAAAGATTTTTTTGAAAAAATCCCTAAGGCCCGGGGTCACAATTTCATCAAAAATCTGACTTTCGGCAATTCACTCAAAAATGTTGCCAGAAGGTTGCAAATGCTCCCCTGTAAGCTTTGGCGGTCGAAACAGAAGGCTTATTATCACAAGAAAAGAAATCAGCCCTCGACAACTTAACCGGCAGAAAAATATTTTTTGAAAAAATCCCTAAGCCCCGGGGTCACAATTTCATCAAAAATCTGACTTTCGGCAATTCACTCAAAAATGTTGCCAGACGGTTGCCAATGCTCCCCTGAAAGCTCTGGCGGTCGAAACAGAAGGCTTATTATCACAAGAAAAGAAATCAGCCCTCGACAACTTAACCGGCAGAAAAAGATTTTTTTGAAAAAATCCCTAAGCCCCGGGGTCACAATTTCATCAAAAATCTGACTTTTGGCAATTCACTCAAAAATGTTGCCAGACGTTTGCAAATGCTCCCCTGAAAGGTTTGGCGGTCGAAACAGAAGGCTTATTATCAAAGAAAAGAAATCAGCCCTCGACAACTTAACCGGCAGAAAAATATTTTTTGAAAAAATCCCTAAGCCCCGGGGTCACAATTTCATCAAAAATCTGACTTTTGGCAATTCACTCAGAAATGTTGCCAGACATTTGCAAATGCTCCCCTGAAAGGTTTGGCGGTCGAAACAGAAGGCTTATTATCACAAGAAAAGAAATCAGCCCTCGACAACTTAACCGGCAGAAAAATATTTTTTGAAAAAATCCCTAAGCCCCGGGGTCACAGTTTCATCAAAAATCTGACTTTCGGCAATTCACTCAAAAATGTTGCCAGACGTTTGCAAATGCTCCCCTGAAAGCTTTGGCGGTCGAAACAGAAGGCTTATTATCACAAGAAAAGAAATCAGCCCTCGACAACTTAACCGGCAGAAAAATATTTTTTGAAAAAATCCCTAAGCCCCGGGGTCAAAATTTCATCAAAAATCTGACTTTCGGCAATTCACTCAAAAATGTTGCCAGACGGTTGCCAATGCTCCCCTGAAAGCTCTGGCGGTCGAAACAGAAGGCTTATTATCACAAGAAAAGAAATCAGCCCTCGACAACTTAACCGGCAGAAAAAGATGTTTTTGAAAAAATCCCTAAGCCCCGGGGTCACAATTTCATCAAAAATCTGACTTTTGGCAATTCACTCAAAAATGTTGCCAGACGTTTGCAAATGCTCCCCTGAAAGGTTTGGCGGTCGAAACAGAAGGCTTATTATCACAAGAAAAGAAATCAGCCCTCGACAACTTAACCGGCAGAAAAAGATTTTTTTGAAAAAATCCCTAAGCCCCGGGGTCACAATTTCATCAAAAATCTGACTTATGGCAATTCACTCAAAAATGTTGCCAGACGGTTTCCAATGCTCCCCTGAAAGCTCTGGCGGTCGAAACAGAAGGCTTATTATCACAAGAAAAGAAATCAGCCCTCGACAACTTAACCGGCAGAAAAAGATTTTTTTGAAAAAATCCCTAAGCCCCGGGGTCACAATTTCATCTAAAATCTGACTTTCGGCAATTCAATCAGAAATGGTGCCAAACAGTTGCAAATGCTCCCCTGAAAGGTTTGGCGGTCGAAACAGAAGGCTTATTATCACAAGAAAAGAAATCAGCCCTCGACAACTTAACCGGCAGAAAAAGATCTTTTTGAAAAAATCCCTAAGCTCCGGGGTCACAATTTCATCAAAAATCTGACTTTTGGCAATTCACTCAAAAATCTTGCCAGACGTTTGCAAATGCTCCCCTGAAAGCTTTGGCGGTCGAAACAGAAGGCTTATTATCACAAGAAAAGAAATCAGCCCTCGACAACTTAACCGGCAGAAAAATATTTTTTGAAAAAATCCCTAAGCCCCGGGGTCACAATTTCATCAAAAATCTGACTTTCGGCAATTGACTCAAAAATGTTGCTAGACCGTTGCAAATGCTCCCCTGAAAGGTTTGGAGGTCGAAACAGAAGGGTATTTATCACAGGAAAAGAAATCAGCCCTCGACAACTTATCCGGCAGAAAAAGATTTTTTTGAAAAAATCCCTAAGGCCCGGGGTCACAATTTCATCAAAAATCTGACTTTCGGCAATTCACTCAAAAATGTTGCCAGAAGGTTGCAAATGCTCCCCTGTAAGCTTTGGCGGTCGAAACAGAAGGCTTATTATCACAAGAAAAGAAATCAGCCCTCGACAACTTAACCGGCAGAAAAATATTTTTTGAAAAAATCCCTAAGCCCCGGGGTCACAATTTCATCAAAAATCTGACTTTCGGCAATTCACTCAAAAATGTTGCCAGACGGTTGCCAATGCTCCCCTGAAAGCTCTGGCGGTCGAAACAGAAGGCTTATTATCACAAGAAAAGAAATCAGCCCTCGACAACTTAACCGGCAGAAAAAGATTTTTTTGAAAAAATCCCTAAGCCCCGGGGTCACAATTTCATCAAAAATCTGACTTTTGGCAATTCACTCAAAAATGTTGCCAGACGTTTGCAAATGCTCCCCTGAAAGGTTTGGCGGTCGAAACAGAAGGCTTATTATCAAAGAAAAGAAATCAGCCCTCGACAACTTAACCGGCAGAAAAATATTTTTTGAAAAAATCCCTAAGCCCCGGGGTCACAATTTCATCAAAAATCTGACTTTTGGCAATTCACTCAGAAATGTTGCCAGACATTTGCAAATGCTCCCCTGAAAGGTTTGGCGGTCGAAACAGAAGGCTTATTATCACAAGAAAAGAAATCAGCCCTCGACAACTTAACCGGCAGAAAAATATTTTTTGAAAAAATCCCTAAGCCCCGGGGTCACAGTTTCATCAAAAATCTGACTTTCGGCAATTCACTCAAAAATGTTGCCAGACGGTTGCAAATGCTCCGCTGAAAGGTTTGGCAGTCGAAACCGAAGGGTATTTATCACAGGAAAAGAAATCAGCCCTCGATAACTTAACCGGCAGAAAAAGATTTTTTTGAAAAAATCCCTAAGCCCCGGGGTCACAATTTCATCAAAAATCTAACTTTCGGCAATTCACTCAAAAATGTTGCCAGACGTTTGCAAAGGCTCCCCTGAAAGCTTTGGTGGTCGAAACAGAAGGCTTTTTATCACAAGACAAGAAATCAGCCCCGGACAACTTAACCGGCCGTAAAAGATTTTTTTGAAAAAATCCCTAAGCCCCGGGGGTCACAATTTCATCGAAAATCTGAATTTCGGCAATTCACTCAAAAATGTTGCCAGACGGTTGCAAATGCTCCCCTGAAAGCTTTGGCGGTCAAAACAGAAGGCTTATTATCACAAGAAAAGAAATCAGCCCTCGACAACTTAACCGGCAGAAAAATATTTTTTGAAAAAATCCCTAAGCCCCGGGGTCACAATTTCATCAAAAATCTGACTTTCGGCAATTGACTCAGAAATGGTGCCAGACGGTTGCAAATGCTCCGCTGAAAGTTTTGGAGATCGAAACAGAAGGGTATTTATCACAGGAAAAGAAATCAGCCCTCGACAACTTATCCGGGAGAAAAAGATTTTTTTGAAAAAATCCCTAAGCCCCGGGGTCACAATTTCATCAACAATCTGACTTTCGGCAATTCACTCAAAAATGTTGCCAGACGGTTGCAAATGCTCCCCTGAAAGCTTTGGCGGTCGAAACAGAAGGCTTATTATCACAAGAAAAGAAATCAGCCCTCGACAGCTTAACCGGCAGAAAAATATTTTTTGAAAAAATCCCTAAGCCCCGGGGTCACAATTTCATCAAAAATCTGACTTTTGGCAATTCACTCAGAAATGTTGCCAGACGTTTGCAAATGCTCCCCTGAAAGCTTTGGCGGTTGAAACAGAAGGCTTATTATCACAAAAAAAGAAATCAGCCCTCGACAACTTAAGCGGCAGAAAAATCTTTTTTTGAAAATATCCCTAAGCCCCGGGGTCACAATTTCATCAAACATCTGACTTTCGGCAATTCACTCAAAAATGTTGCCAGACCGTTGCAAATGCTCCCCTGAAAGGTTTGGAGGTCGAAACAGAAGGGTATTTATCACAGGAAAAGAAATCAGCCCTCGACAACTGAACCGGCAGAAAAATATTTTTTGAAAAAATCCCTAAGCCCCGGGGTCACAATTTCATCTAAAATCTGACTTTCGGCAATTCAATCAGAAATGGTGCCAAACAGTTGCAAATGCTCCCCTGAAAGGTTTGGCGGTCGAAACAGAAGGCTTATTATCACAAGAAAAGAAATCAGCCCTCGACAACTTAACCGGCAGAAAAAGATCTTTTTGAAAAAATCCCTAAGCTCCGGGGTCACAATTTCATCAAAAATCTGACTTTTGGCAATTCACTCAAAAATCTTGCCAGACGTTTGCAAATGCTCCCCTGAAAGCTTTGGCGGTCGAAACAGAAGGCTTATTATCACAAGAAAAGAAATCAGCCCTCGACAACTTAACCGGCAGAAAAATATTTTTTGAAAAAATCCCTAAGCCCCGGGGTCACAATTTCATCAAAAATCTGACTTTCGGCAATTGACTCAAAAATGTTGCTAGACCGTTGCAAATGCTCCCCTGAAAGGTTTGGAGGTCGAAACAGAAGGGTATTTATCACAGGAAAAGAAATCAGCCCTCGACAACTTATCCGGCAGAAAAAGATTTTTTTGAAAAAATCCCTAAGGCCCGGGGTCACAATTTCATCAAAAATCTGACTTTCGGCAATTCACTCAAAAATGTTGCCAGACGGTTTCCAATGCTCCCCTGAAAGCTCTGGCGGTCGAAACAGAAGGCTTATTATCACAAGAAAAGAAATCAGCCCTCGACAACTTAACCGGCAGAAAAATATTTTTTGAAAAAATCCCTAAGCCCCGGGGTCACAATTTCATCAAAAATCTGACTTTCGGCAATTCACTCAAAAATGTTGCCAGACGGTTGCCAATGCTCCCCTGAAAGCTCTGGCGGTCGAAACAGAAGGCTTATTATCACAAGAAAAGAAATCAGCCCTCGACAACTTAACCGGCAGAAAAAGATTTTTTTGAAAAAATCCCTAAGCCCCGGGGTCACAATTTCATCAAAAATCTGACTTTTGGCAATTCACTCAAAAATGTTGCCAGACGTTTGCAAATGCTCCCCTGAAAGGTTTGGCGGTCGAAACAGAAGGCTTATTATCAAAGAAAAGAAATCAGCCCTCGACAACTTAACCGGCAGAAAAATATTTTTTGAAAAAATCCCTAAGCCCCGGGGTCACAATTTCATCAAAAATCTGACTTTTGGCAATTCACTCAGAAATGTTGCCAGACATTTGCAAATGCTCCCCTGAAAGGTTTGGCGGTCGAAACAGAAGGCTTATTATCACAAGAAAAGAAATCAGCCCTCGACAACTTAACCGGCAGAAAAATAATTTTTGAAAAAATCCCTAAGCCCCGGGGTCACAGTTTCATCAAAAATCTGACTTTCGGCAATTCACTCAAAAATGTTGCCAGACGGTTGCAAATGCTCCGCTGAAAGGTTTGGCAGTCGAAACCGAAGGGTATTTATCACAGGAAAAGAAATCAGCCCTCGATAACTTAACCGGCAGAAAAAGATTTTTTTGAAAAAATCCCTAAGCCCCGGGGTCACAATTTCATCAAAAATCTAACTTTCGGCAATTCACTCAAAAATGTTGCCAGACGTTTGCAAAGGCTCCCCTGAAAGCTTTGGTGGTCGAAACAGAAGGCTTTTTATCACAAGACAAGAAATCAGCCCTGGACAACTTAACCGGCCGTAAAAGATTTTTTTGAAAAAATCCCTAAGCCCCGGGGGTCACAATTTCATCGAAAATCTGACTTTCGGCAATTCACTCAAAAATGTTGCCAGACGGTTGCAAATGCTCCCCTGAAAGCTTTGGCGGTCAAAACAGAAGGCTTATTATCACAAGAAAAGAAATCAGCCCTCGACAACTTAACCGGCAGAAAAATATTTTTTGAAAAAATCCCTAAGCCCCGGGGTCACAATTTCATCAAAAATCTGACTTTCGGCAATTGACTCAGAAATGGTGCCAGACGGTTGCAAATGCTCCGCTGAAAGTTTTGGAGATCGAAACAGAAGGGTATTTATCACAGGAAAAGAAATCAGCCCTCGACAACTTATCCGGGAGAAAAAGATTTTTTTGAAAAAATCCCTAAGCCCCGGGGTCACAATTTCATCAACAATCTGACTTTCGGCAATTCACTCAAAAATGTTGCCAGACGGTTGCAAATGCTCCCCTGAAAGCTTTGGCGGTCGAAACAGAAGGCTTATTATCACAAGAAAAGAAATCAGCCCTCGACAGCTTAACCGGCAGAAAAATATTTTTTGAAAAAATCCCTAAGCCCCGGGGTCACAATTTCATCAAAAATCTGACTTTTGGCAATTCACTCAGAAATGTTGCCAGACGTTTGCAAATGCTCCCCTGAAAGCTTTGGCGGTTGAAACAGAAGGCTTATTATCACAAAAAAAGAAATCAGCCCTCGACAACTTAAGCGGCAGAAAAATCTTTTTTTGAAAATATCCCTAAGCCCCGGGGTCACAATTTCATCAAACATCTGACTTTCGGCAATTCACTCAAAAATGTTGCCAGACTGTTGCAAATGCTCCCCTGAAAGCATTGGCGGTCGAAACAGAAGGGTATTTATCACAGGAAAAGAAATCAGCCCTCGACAACTGAACCGGCAGAAAAATATTTTTTGAAAAAATCCCTAAGCCCCGGGGTCACAATTTCATCAAAAATCTGACTTTCGGCAATTGACTCAGAAATGGTGCCAAACGGTTGCAAATGCTCCCCTGAAAGGTTTGGAGGTCGAAACAGAAGGGTATTTATCACAGGAAAAGAAATCAGCCCTCGACAACTTAACCGGCAGAAAAATATTTTTTGAAAAAATCCCTAAGCCCCGGGGCTACAATTTCATCAAAAATCTGACTTTTGGCAATTCACTCAAAAATGGTGCCAAACGGTTGCAAATGCTCCCCTGAAAGGTTTGGCAGTCGAAACAGAAAGTTTTTTATCACAGGAAAAGGAATCAGCCCTCGACAACTTAACCGGCAGAAAGATTTTTTTGAAAAAATCCCTAAGCCCCGGGGTCACAATTTCATCAGAAATCTGACTTTCGGCAATTCACTCAAAAATGTTGCCAGACGGTTGCAAATGCTCCCCTGAAAGTTTTGGCGGTCGAAACAGAAGGCTTATTATCACAAGAAAAGAAATCAGCCCTCGACAACTTAACCGGCTGAAAAATATTTTTTGAAAAAATCCCTAAGCCCCGGGGTCACAATTACATCAAAAATCTGACATTCGGCAATTCACTCATAAATGTTGCCAGACGGTTGCCAATGCTCCCCTGAAATCTCTGGCGGTCGAAACAGAAGGCTTATTATCACAAGAAAAGAAATCAGCCCTCGACAACTTAACCGGCAGAAAAAGATTTTTTTGAAAAAATCCCTAAGCCCCGGGGTCACAATTTCATCAAAAATCTGACTTTCGGCAATTCACTCAAAAATGTTGCCAGACGGTTGCCAATGCTCCCCTGAAAGCTCTGGCGGTCGAAACAGAAGGCTTATTATCACAAGAAAAGAAATCAGCCCTCGACAACTTAACCGGCAGAAAAAGATTTTTTTGAAAAAATCCCTAAGCCCCGGGGTCACAATTTCATCAAAAATCTGACTTTTGGCAATTCACTCAAAAATGTTGCCAGACGTTTGCAAATGCTCCCCTGAAAGCTTTGGCGGTCGAAACAGAAGGCTTATTATCACAAGAAAAGAAATCAGCCCTCGAAAACTTAACCGGCAGAAAAATATTTTTTGAAAAAATCCATAAGCCCCGGGGTCAAAATTTCATCAAAAATCTGACTTTCGGCAATTCACTCAAAAATGTTGCCAGACGGTTGCCAATGCTCCCCTGAAAGCTCTGGCGGTCGAAACAGAAGGCTTATTATCACAAGAAAAGAAATCAGCCCTCGACAACTTAACCGGCAGAAAAAGATGTTTTTGAAAAAATCCCTAAGCCCCGGGGTCACAATTTCATCAAAAATCTGACTTTTGGCAATTCACTCAAAAATGTTGCCAGACGTTTGCAAATGCTCCCCTGAAAGGTTTGGCGGTCGAAACAGAAGGCTTATTATCAAAGAAAAGAAATCAGCCCTCGACAACTTAACCGGCAGAAAAATATTTTTTGAAAAAATCCCTAAGCCCCGGGGTCACAATTTCATCAAAAATCTGACTTTTGGCAATTCACTCAGAAATGTTGCCAGACATTTGCAAATGCTCCCCTGAAAGGTTTGGCGGTCGAAACAGAAGGCTTATTATCACAAGAAAAGAAATCAGCCCTCGACAACTTAACCGGCAGAAAAAGATTTTTTTGAAAAAATCCCTAAGCCCCGGGGTCACAATTTCATCAAAAATCTGACTTATGGCAATTCACTCAAAAATGTTGCCAGACGTTTGCAAATGCTGCCCTGAAAGGTTTGGCGGTCGAAACAGAAGGCTTTTTATCACAGGACAATAAATCAGCCCTGGACAACTTAACCGGCAGAAAAAGATTTTTTTGAAAAAATCCCTAAGCCCCGGGGTCACAATTTCATCTAAAATCTGACTTTCGGCAATTCAATCAGAAATGGTGCCAAACAGTTGCAAATGCTCCCCTGAAAGGTTTGGCGGTCGAAACAGAAGGCTTATTATCACAAGAAAAGAAATCAGCCCTCGACAACTTAACCGGCAGAAAAAGATCTTTTTGAAAAAATCCCTAAGCCCCGGGGTCACAATTTCATCAAAAATCTGACTTTTGGCAATTCACTCAAAAATCTTGCCAGACGTTTGCAAATGCTCCCCTGAAAGCTTTGGCGGTCGAAACAGAAGGCTTATTATCACAAGAAAAGAAATCAGCCCTCGACAACTTAACCGGCAGAAAAATATTTTTTGAAAAAATCCCTAAGCCCCGGGGTCACAATTTCATCAAAAATCTGACTTTCGGCAATTGACTCAAAAATGTTGCTAGACCGTTGCAAATGCTCCCCTGAAAGGTTTGGAGGTCGAAACAGAAGGGTATTTATCACAGGAAAAGAAATCAGCCCTCGACAACTTATCCGGCAGAAAAAGATTTTTTTGAAAAAATCCCTAAGGCCCGGGGTCACAATTTCATCAAAAATCTGACTTTTGGCAATTCACTCAAAAATGGTGATAAACGGTTGCAAATGCTCCGCTGAAAGGATTGGTAGTCGAAACAGAAGGGTATTTATCACAGGAAAAGAAATCAGCCCTCGACAACTTAAGCGGCAGAAAAATCTTTTTTTGAAAATATCCCTAAGCCCCAGGGTCACAATTTCATCAAACATCTGACTTTCGGCAATTCACTCAAAAATGTTGCCAGACTGTTGCAAATGCTCCCCTGAAAGCATTGGCGGTCGAAACAGAAGGGTATTTATCACAGGAAAAGAAATCAGCCCTCGACAACTGAACCGGCAGAAAAATATTTTTTGAAAAAATCCCTAAGCCCCGGGGTCACAATTTCATCAAAAATCTGACTTTCGGCAATTGACTCAGAAATGGTGCCAAACGGTTGCAAATGCTCCCCTGAAAGGTTTGGAGGTCGAAACAGAAGGGTATTTATCACAGGAAAAGAAATCAGCCCTCGACAACTTAACCGGCAGAAAAATATTTTTTGAAAAAATCCATAAGCCCCGGGGTCAAAATTTCATCAAAAATCTGACTTTCGGCAATTCACTCAAAAATGTTGCCAGACGGTTGCCAATGCTCCCCTGAAAGCTCTGGCGGTCGAAACAGAAGGCTTATTATCACAAGAAAAGAAATCAGCCCTCGACAACTTAACCGGCAGAAAAAGATGTTTTTGAAAAAATCCCTAAGCCCCGGGGTCACAATTTCATCAAAAATCTGACTTTTGGCAATTCACTCAAAAATGTTGCCAGACGTTTGCAAATGCTCCCCTGAAAGGTTTGGCGGTCGAAACAGAAGGCTTATTATCAAAGAAAAGAAATCAGCCCTCGACAACTTAACCGGCAGAAAAATATTTTTTGAAAAAATCCCTAAGCCCCGGGGTCACAATTTCATCAAAAATCTGACTTTTGGCAATTCACTCAGAAATGTTGCCAGACATTTGCAAATGCTCCCCTGAAAGGTTTGGCGGTCGAAACAGAAGGCTTATTATCACAAGAAAAGAAATCAGCCCTCGACAACTTAACCGGCAGAAAAAGATTTTTTTGAAAAAATCCCTAAGCCCCGGGGTCACAATTTCATCAAAAATCTGACTTATGGCAATTCACTCAAAAATGTTGCCAGACGTTTGCAAATGCTGCCCTGAAAGGTTTGGCGGTCGAAACAGAAGGCTTTTTATCACAGGACAAGAAATCAGCCCTGGACAACTTAACCGGCAGAAAAAGATTTTTTTGAAAAAATCCCTAAGCCCAGGGGTCACAATTTCATCTAAAATCTGACTTTCGGCAATTCAATCAGAAATGGTGCCAAACAGTTGCAAATGCTCCCCTGAAAGGTTTGGCGGTCGAAACAGAAGGCTTATTATCACAAGAAAAGAAATCAGCCCTCGACAACTTAACCGGCAGAAAAATATTTTTTGAAAAAATCCCTAAGCCCCGGGGTCACAATTTCATCAAAAATCTGACTTTCGGCAATTCACTCAAAAATGTTGCCAGACGGTTGCCAATGCTCCCCTGAAAGCTCTGGCGGTCGAAACAGAAGGCTTATTATCACAAGAAAAGAAATCAGCCCTCGACAACTTAACCGGCAGAAAAAGATTTTTTTGAAAAATTCCCTAAGCCCCGGGGTCACAATTTCATCAAAAATCTGACTTTTGGCAATTCACTCAGAAATGTTGCCAGACATTTGCAAATGCTCCCCTGAAAGGTTTGGCGGTCGAAACAGAAGGCTTATTATCACAAGAAAAGAAATCAGCCCTCGACAACTTAACCGGCAGAAAAAGATTTTTTTGAAAAAATCCCTAAGCCCCGGGGTCACAATTTCATAAAAAATCTGACTTTCGGCAATTGACTCAAAAATGTTGCTAGACCGTTGCAAATGCTCCCCTGAAAGGTTTGGAGGTCGAAACAGAAGGGTATTTATCACAGGAAAAGAAATCAGCCCTCGACAACTTATCCGGCAGAAAAAGATTTTTTTGAAAAAATCCCTAAGGCCCGGGGTCACAATTTCATCAAAAATCTGACTTTCGGCAATTCACTCAAAAATGTTGCCAGAAGGTTGAAAATGCTCCCCTGAAAGCTTTGGCGGTCGAAACAGAAGGCTTATTATCACAAGAAAAGAAATCAGCCCTCGACAACATAACCGGCAGAAAAATATTTTTTGAAAAAATCCCTAAGCCTCGGGGTCACAATTTCATCAAAAATCTGACTTTCGGCAATTCACTCAAAAATGTTGCCAGACGGTTGCAAATGCTCCCCTGAAAGCTTTAGCAGTCGAAACAGAAGGCTTATTATCACAAGAAAAGAAATCAGCCCTCGACAACTTAACCGGCAGAAAAATATTTTTTGAAAAAATCCCTAAGCCCCGGGGTCACAGTTTCATCAAAAATCTGACTTTCGGCAATTCACTCAAAAATGTTGCCAGACGGTTGCAAATGCTCCGCTGAAAGGTTTGGCAGTCGAAACCGAAGGGTGTTTATCACAGGAAAAGAAATCAGCCCTCGATAACTTAACCGGCAGAAAAAGATTTTTTTGAAAAAATCCCTAAGCCCCGGGGTCACAATTTCATCAAAAATCTAACTTTCGGCAATTCACTCAAAAATGTTGCCAGACGTTTGCAAAGGCTCCCCTGAAACCTTTGGTGGTCGAAACAGAAGGCTTTTTATCACAAGACAAGAAATCAGCCCTGGACAACTTAACCGGCCGTAAAAGATTTTTTTGAAAAAATCCCTAAGCCCCGGGGTCACAATTTCATCAACAATCTGACTTTCGGCAATTCACTCAAAAATGTTGCCAGACGGTTGCAAATGCTCTCCTGAAAGCTTTGGCGGTCGAAACAGAAGGCTTATTATCACAAGAAAAGAAATCAGCCCTCGACAGCTTAACCGGGAGAAAAATATTTTTTTAAAAAATCCCTAAGCCCCGGGCTCACAATTTCATCAAAAATCTGACTTTTGGCAATTCACTCAAAAATGGTGATAAACGGTTGCAAATGCTCCGCTGAAAGGATTGGTAGTCGAAACAGAAGGGTATTTATCACAGGAAAAGAAATCAGCCCTCGACAACTTAAGCGGCAGAAAAATCTTTTTTTGAAAATATCCCTAAGCCCCAGGGTCACAATTTCATCAAACATCTGACTTTCGGCAATTCACTCAAAAATGTTGCCAGACTGTTGCAAATGCTCCCCTGAAAGCATTGGCGGTCGAAACAGAAGGGTATTTATCACAGGAAAAGAAATCAGCCCTCGACAACTGAACCGGCAGAAAAATATTTTTTGAAAAAATCCCTAAGCCCCGGGGTCACAATTTCATCAAAAATCTGACTTTCGGCAATTGACTCAGAAATGGTGCCAAACGGTTGCAAATGCTCCCCTGAAAGGTTTGGAGGTCGAAACAGAAGGGTATTTATCACAGGAAAAGAAATCAGCCCTCGACAACTTATCCGGCAGAAAAATATTTTTTGAAAAAATCTCTAAGCCCCGGGGCTACAATTTCATCAAAAATCTGACTTTTGGCAATTCACTCAAAAATGGTGCCAAACGGTTGCAAATGCTCCCCTGAAAGGTTTGGCAGTCGAAACAGAAAGTTTTTTATCACAGGAAAAGGAATCAGCCCTCGACAACTTATCCGGCAGAAAAATATTTTTTGAAAAAATCCTTAAGCACCGGGGTCACAATTTCATCGAAAATCTGACTTTCGGCAATTCACTCAGAAATGGTGTCAAACGTTTGCCAATGCTCCCCTGAAAGCTTTGGTGGTCAAAACAGAAGGCTTATTATCACAAGAAAAGAAATCAGCACTCGACAACTTAACCGGCAGAAAAATATTTTTTGAAAAAATCCCTAAGCCCCGGGGTCACAATTTCATCAAAAATCTGACTCTTGGCAATTCCCTCAAAAATGGTGCCAAACGGTTGCAAATGCACCCCTGAAAGCTTTGGAGGTCGAAACAGAAGGCTTATTATCACAAGAAAAGAAATCAGCCCTCGACAACCAGCAGAAAAATATTTTTTGAAAAAATCCCTAAGCCCAGGGGTCACAATTTCATCAAAAATCTAACTTTTAGCAATTCACTCAAAAATGTTGCCAAACGGTTGCACATGCTCCCCTGAAAGCATTGGCGGTCGAAACAGAAGGGTATTTATCACAGGAAAAGAAATCAGCCCTCGACAACTTAACCGGCAGAAAAATATTTTTTGAAAAAATCCCTAAGCCCCGGGGTCACAATTTCATCAAAAATCTGACTCTCGGCAATTCCCTCAAAAATGGTGCCAAACGGTTGCAAATGCACCCCTGAAAGCTTTGGAGGTCGAAACAGAAGGCTTATTATCACAAGAAAAGAAATCAGCCCTCGACAACCAGCAGAAAAATATTTTTTGAAAAAATCCCTAAGCCCAGGGGTCACAATTTCATCAAAAATCTAACTTTTAGCATTTCACTCAAAAATGTTGCCAGACGGTTGCAAATGCTCTCATGAAAGGTTTGGCGGTCGAAACAGAAGGCTTTTTATCACAGTACAAGAAATCAGCCCTCGACAACTTATCCGGCAGAAAAATATTTTTTTGAAAAAATCCCTAAGCCCCGGGGTGACAATTTCATCAAAAATCTGACTCTCTGGAATTCACTCAAAAATGGTGCCAAACGGTTGCACATGCTCCCCTGAAAGCATTGGCGGTCGAAACAGAAGGGTATTTATCACAGGAAAAGAAATCAGCCCTCGATAACTTAACCGGCAGAAAAAGTTTTTTTTGAAAAAATCCCTAAGCCCCGGGGTCACAATTTCATCAAAAATCTGACTTTTGGCAATACACTCAAAAATGGTGCCAAACGGTTGCAAATGCTCCCCTGAAAGGTTTGGCAGTCGAAACAGAAAGTTTTTTATCACAGGACAAGAAATCAGCCCTGGACAACTTAACCGGCAGAAAAATATTTTTTTGAAAAAATCCCTAAGCCCCGGGGTCACAATTTCAACTAAAATCTGACTTTTTGCAATTCACTCAGAAATGGTGCCAAACGGTTGCAAATGCTACGCTGAAAGGATTGGCAGTCGAAACAGAAGGGTATTTATCACAGGAAAAGAAATCAGCCCTCGACAACTTAAGCGGCAGAAAAATATTTTTTTGAAAAAATCCCTAAGCCCCTGGGTCACAATTTCATCGAAAATCTGACTTTCGGCAATTCACTCAAAAATGTTGCCAGACGGTTGCAAATGCTCCCCTGAAAGCTTTGGCGGTCAAAACAGAAGGGTATTTATCACAGGAAAAGAAATCAGCCCTCGACAACTTAATCGGCAGAAAAATATTTTTTGAAAAAATCCCTAAGCCCCGGGGTCACAATTTCATCAAAAATCTGACTTTCCGCAATTCACTCAAAAATGTTGCCAGACGGTTGCCAATGCTCCCCTGAAAGCTCTGGCGGTCGAAACAGAAGGCTTATTATCACAAGAAAAGAAATCAGCCCTCGACAACTTAACCGGCAGAAAAAGATTTTTTTGAAAAAATCCCTAAGCCCCGGGGTCACAATTTCATCAAAAATCTGACTTTTGGCAATTCACTCAGAAATGTTGCCAGACGTTTGCAAATGCTCCCCTGAAAGGTTTGGCGGTCGAAACAGAAGGCTTATTATCACAAGAAAAGAAATCAGCCCTCGACAACTTAACCGGCAGAAAAAGATTTTTTTGAAAAGATCCCAAATCCCCGGGGTCACAATTTCATCAAAAATCTGACTTTTGGCAATTCACTCAGAAATGTTGCCAGACGTTTGCAAATGCTCCCCTGAAAGGTTTGGCGGTCGAAACAGAAGGCTTATTATCACAAGAAAAGAAATCAGCCCTCGACAACTTAACCGCCAGAAAAATTTTTTTTTAAAAAATCCCTAAGCCCCGGGGTCACAATTTCATCAAAAATCTGACTTTTGGCAATTCACTCAAAAATGTTGCCAGACGTTTGCAAATGCTGCCCTGAAAGGTTTGGCAGTCGAAACAGAAGGCTTTTTATCACAGGACAAGAAATCAGCCCTGGACAACTTAACCGGCAGAAAAAGATTTTTTTGAAAAAATCCCTAAGCCCCGGGGTCACAATTTCATCAAAAATCTGACTTTTGGCAATTCACTCAAAAATGTTGCCAGACGTTTGCAAATGCTCCCCTGAAAGCTTTGGCGGTCGAAACAGAAGGCTTATTATCACAAGAAAAGAAATCAGCCCTCGACAACTTAACTGGCAGAAAAAGATTTTTTTGAAAAAATCCCTAAGCCCCGGGGTCACAATTTCATCAAACATCTGACTTTCGGCAATTGACTCAAAAATGTTGCTAGACTGTTGCAAATGCTCCCCTGAAAGGTTTGGAGGTCGAAACAGAAGGGTATTTATCACAGGAAAAGAAATCAGCCCTCGACAACTTATCCGGCAGAAAAATATTTTTTTGAAAAAATCCCTAAGCCCCGGGGTGACAATTTCATCAAAAATCTGACATTCGGCAATTCACTCATAAATGTTGCCAGACGGTTGCCAATGCTCCCCTGAAATCTCTGGCGGTCGAAACAGAAGGCTTATTATCACAAGAAAAGAAATCAGCCCTCGACAACTTAACCGGCAGAAAAAGATTTTTTTGAAAAAATCCCTAAGCCCCGGGGTCACAATTTCATCAAAAATCTGACTTTCGGCAATTCACTCAAAAATGTTGCCAGACGGTTGCCAATGCTCCCCTGAAAGCTCTGGCGGTCGAAACAGAAGGCTTATTATCACAAGAAAAGAAATCAGCCCTCGACAACTTAACCGGCAGAAAAAGATTTTTTTGAAAAAATCCCTAAGCCCTGGGGTCACAATTACATCAAAAATCTGACATTCGGCAATTCACTCATAAATGTTGCCAGACGGTTGCCAATGCTCCCCTGAAATCTCTGGCGGTCGAAACAGAAGGCTTATTATCACAAGAAAAGAAATCAGCCCTCGACAACTTAACCGGCAGAAAAAGATTTTTTTGAAAAAATCCCTAAGCCCCGGGGTCACAATTTCATCAAAAATCTGACTTTCGGCAATTCACTCAAAAATGTTGCCAGACGGTTGCCAATGCTCCCCTGAAAGCTCTGGCGGTCGAAACAGAAGGCTTATTATCACAAGAAAAGAAATCAGCCCTCGACAACTTAACCGGCAAAAAAAGATTTTTTTGAAAAAATCCCTAAGCCCCGGGGTCACAATTTCATCAAAAATCTGACTTTTGGCAATTCACTCAAAAATGTTGCCAGACGTTTGCAAATGCTCCCCTGAAAGCTTTGGCGGTCGAAACAGAAGGCTTATTATCACAAGAAAAGAAATCAGCCCTCGACAACTTAACCGGCAGAAAAATATTTTTTGAAAAAATCCCTAAGCCCCGGGGTCACAATTTCATCAAAAATCTGACTTTCGGCAATTCACTCAAAAATGTTGCCAGACGGTTGCCAACGCTCCCCTGAAAGCTCTGGCGGTCGAAACAGAAGGCTTATTATCACAAGAAAAGAAATCAGCCCTCGACAACTTAACCGGCAGAAAAAGATTTTTTTGAAAAAATCCCTAAGCCCCGGGGTCACAATTTCATCAAAAATCTGACTTTTGGCAATTCACTCAGAAATGTTGCCAGACGTTTGCAAATGCTCCCCTGAAAGGTTTGGCAGTCGAAACAGAAGGCTTATTATCACAAGAAAAGAAATCAGCCCTCGACAACTTAACCGGCAGAAAAATATTTTTTGAAAAAATCCCTAAGCCCCGGGGTCACAATTTCATCAAAAATCTGACTTTTGGCAATTCACTCAGAAATGTTGCCAGACGTTTGCAAATGCTCCCCTGAAAGGTTTGGCGGTCGAAACAGAAGGCTTATTATCACAAGAAAAGAAATCAGCCCTCGACAACTTAACCGGCAGAAAAAGATTTTTTTGAAAAAATCCCTAAGCCCCGGGGTCACAATTTCATCAAAAATCTGACTTTTGGCAATTCACTCAAAAATGTTGCCAGACGTTTGCAAATGCTGCCCTGAAAGGTTTGGCGGTCGAAACAGAAGGCTTTTTATCACAGGACAAGAAATCAGCCCTGGACAACTTAACCGGCAGAAAAAGATTTTTTTGAAAAAATCCCTAAGCCCCGGGGTCACAATTTCATCTAAAATCTGACTTTCGGCAATTCACTCAGAAATGGTGCCAAACAGTTGCAAATGCTCCCCTGAAAGGTTTGGCGGTCGAAACAGAAGGCTTATTATCACAAGAAAAGAAATCAGCCCTCGACAACTTAACCGGCAGAAAAAGATCTTTTTGAAAAAATCCCTAAGCCCCGGGGTCACAATTTCATCAAAAATCTGACTTTTGGCAATTCACTCAAAAATCTTGCCAGACGTTTGCAAATGCTCCCCTGAAAGCTTTGGCGGTCGAAACAGAAGGCTTTTTATCACAGGACAAGAAATCAGCCCTGGACAACTTAACCGGCAGAAAAAGATTTTTTTGAAAAAATCCCTAAGCCCCGGGGTCACAATTTCATCAAAAATCTGACTTTCGGCAATTGACTCAAAAATGTTGCTAGACCGTTGCAAATGCTCCCCTGAAAGGTTTGGAGGTCGAAACAGAAGGGTATTTATCACAGGAAAAGAAATCAGCCCTCGACAACTTATCCGGCAGAAAAAGATTTTTTTGAAAAAATCCCTAAGCCCCGGGGTCACAATTTCATCAAAAATCTGACTTTCGGCAATTCACTCAAAAATGTTGCCAGAAGGTTGCAAATGCTCCCCTGAAAGCTTTGGCGGTCGAAACAGAAGGCTTATTATCACAAGAAATCAGCCCTCGACAACATAACCGGCAGAAAAATATTTTTTGAAAAAATCCCTAAGCCTCGGGGTCACAATTTCATCAAAAATCTGACTTTCGGCAATTCACTCAAAAATGTTGCCAGACGGTTGCAAATGCTCCCCTGAAAGCTTTAGCAGTCGAAACAGAAGGCTTATTATCACAAGAAAAGAAATCAGCCCTCGACAACTTAACCGGCAGAAAAATATTTTTTGAAAAAATCCCTAAGCCCCGCGGTCACAATTTCATCAAAAATCTGACTTTTGGCGATTCACTCAAAAATGGTGCCAAACGGTTGCAAATGCTCGCCTGAAAGGTTTGGCAGTCGAAACAGACAGTTTTTTATCACAGGAAAAGGAATCAGCCCTTGACAACTTAACCGGCAGAAAAAGATTTTTTTGAAAAAATCCCTAAGCCCCGGGGTCACAATTTCATCAAAAATCTGACTTTCGGCAATTCACTCAAAAATGTTGCCAGACGGTTGCAAATGCTCCGCTGAAAGCTTTGGCGGTCGAAACAGAAGGGTATTTATCACAGGAAAAGAAATCAGCCCTCGACAACTTAACCGGCAGAAAAATATTTTTTGAAAAAATCCCAAAGCCCCGAGGTCACAATTTCATCAAAAATCTGACTTTCCGCAGTTCACTCAAAAATGTTGCCAGACGGTTGCAAATGCTCTCATGAAAGGTTTGGCAGTCGAAACAGAAGGGTATTTATCACAGGAAAAGAAATCAGCCCTCGACAACTTAACCGGCAGAAAAAGATTTTTTTGAAAAAATCCCTAAACCCCGGAGTCACAATTTCATCAAAAATCTGACTTTCGGCAATTCACCCATAAATGTTGCCAGGCGGTTGCAAATGCTCCCCAGAAAGCTTTGGCGGTCGAAACAGAAGGCTTATTATCACAAGAAAAGAAATCAGCCCTTGACAACTTAACCGGCAGAAAAATATTTTTTGAAAAAATCCCTAAGCCCCGGGGTCACAATTTCATCAAAAATCTGACTTTCGGCAGTTCACTCAAAAATGTTGCCAGACGTTTGCAAATGCTCCCTGAAAGCTTTGGCGGTCAAAACAGAAGGCTTATTATCACAAGAAAAGAAATCAGCACTCGACAACTTAACCGGCAGAAAAAGATCTTTTTGAAAAAATCCCTAAGCCCCGGGGTCACAATTTCATCAAAAATCTGACTTTTGGCAATTCACTCAAAAATCTTGCCAGACGTTTGCAAATGCTCCCCTGAAAGCTTTGGCGGTCGAAACAGAAGGCTTTTTATCACAGGACAAGAAATCAGCCCTGGACAACTTAACCGGCAGAAAAAGATTTTTTTGAAAAAATCCCTAAGCCCCGGGGTCACAATTTCATCAAAAATCTGACTTTCGGCAATTGACTCAAAAATGTTGCTAGACCGTTGCAAATGCTCCCCTGAAAGGTTTGGAGGTCGAAACAGAAGGGTATTTATCACAGGAAAAGAAATCAGCCTTCGACAACTTATCCGGCAGAAAAAGATTTTTTTGAAAAAATCCCTAAGGCCCGGGGTCACAATTTCATCAAAAATCTGACTTTCGGCAATTCACTCAAAAATGTTGCCAGAAGGTTGCAAATGCTCCCCTGAAAGCTTTGGCGGTCGAAACAGAAGGCTTATTATCACAAGAAATCAGCCCTCGACAACATAACCGGCAGAAAAATATTTTTTGAAAAAATCCCTAAGCCTCGGGGTCACAATTTCATCAAAAATCTGACTTTCGGCAATTCACTCAAAAATGTTGCCAGACGGTTGCAAATGCTCCCCTGAAAGCTTTAGCAGTCGAAACAGAAGGCTTATTATCACAAGAAAAGAAATCAGCCCTCGACAACTTAACCGGCAGAAAAATATTTTTTGAAAAAATCCCTAAGCCCCGGGGTCACAATTTCATCAAAAATCTGACTTTTGGCGATTCACTCAAAAATGGTGCCAAACGGTTGCAAATGCTCGCCTGAAAGGTTTGGCAGTCGAAACAGACAGTTTTTTATCACAGGAAAAGGAATCAGCCCTTGACAACTTAACCGGCAGAATGATTTTTTTGAAAAAATCCCTAAGCCCCGGGGTCACAATTTCATCAAAAATCTGACTTTCGGCAATTCACTCAGAAATGGTGCCAAACGGTGGGAAATGCTCCGCGGAAAAGTTTTGAGGTCGAAACAGAAGGGTATTTATCACAGGAAAAGAAATCAGCCCTGGACAACTTAACCGGCAGAAAAAGATTTTTTTGAAAAAATCCCTAAGCCCCGGGGTCACAATTTCATCAAAAATCTGACTTTCGGCAATTGACTCAAAAATGTTGCTAGACCGTTGCAAATGCTCCCCTGAAAGGTTTGGAGGTCGAAACAGAAGGGTATTTATCACAGGAAAAGAAATCAGCCTTCGACAACTTATCCGGCAGAAAAAGATTTTTTTGAAAAAATCCCTAAGGCCCGGGGTCACAATTTCATCAAAAATCTGACTTTCGGCAATTCACTCAAAAATGTTGCCAGAAGGTTGCAAATGCTCCCCTGAAAGCTTTGGCGGTCGAAACAGAAGGCTTATTATCACAAGAAATCAGCCCTCGACAACATAACCGGCAGAAAAATATTTTTTGAAAAAATCCCTAAGCCTCGGGGTCACAATTTCATCAAAAATCTGACTTTCGGCAATTCACTCAAAAATGTTGCCAGACGGTTGCAAATGCTCCCCTGAAAGCTTTAGCGGTCGAAACAGAAGGCTTATTATCACAAGAAAAGAAATCAGCCCTCGACAACTTAACCGGCAGAAAAATATTTTTTGAAAAAATCCCTAAGCCCCGGGGTCACAATTTCATCAAAAATCTGACTTTTGGCGATTCACTCAAAAATGGTGCCAAACGGTTGCAAATGCTCGCCTGAAAGGTTTGGCAGTCGAAACAGACAGTTTTTTATCACAGGAAAAGGAATCAGCCCTTGACAACTTAACCGGCAGAATGATTTTTTTGAAAAAATCCCTAAGCCCCGGGGTCACAATTTCATCAAAAATCTGACTTTCGGCAATTCACTCAGAAATGGTGCCAAACGGTGGGAAATGCTCCGCGGAAAAGTTTTGAGGTCGAAGCAGAAGGGTATTTATCACAGGAAAAGAAATCAGCCCTCGACAACTTATCCGGCAGAAAAAGATTTTTTTGAAAAAATCCCTAAGCCCCGGGGTCACAATTTCATCAAAAATCTGACTTTCGGCAATTCACTCAAAAATGTTGCCAGACGGTTGCAAATGCTCCCCTGAAAGCTTTGGCGGTCGAAACAGAAGGGTATTTATCACAGGAAAAGAAATCAGCCCTCGACAACTTAACCGGCAGAAAAAGATTTTTTTGAAAAAATCCCTAAACCCCGGAGTCACAATTTCATCAAAAATCTGACTTTCGGCAATTCACCCAAAAATGTTGCCAGACGGTTGCAAATGCTCCCCAGAAAGCTTTGGCGGTCGAAACAGAAGGCTTATTATCACAAGAAAAGAAATCAGCCCTTGACAACTTAACCGGCAGAAAAATATTTTTTGAAAAAATCCCTAAGCCCCGGGGTCACAATTTCATCAAAAATCTGACTTTCGGCAGTTCACTCAAAAATGTTGCCAGACGTTTGCAAATGCTCCCTGAAAGCTTTGGCGGTCGAAACAGAAGGCTTATTATCACAAGAAAAGAAATCAGCCCTCGACAACTTAACCGGCAGAAAAAGATTTTTTGAAAAAATCCCTAAGCCCCGTGGTCACAAATTCATCAAAAATCTGACTCTCGGCAATTAACTCAGAAATGGTGCCAAACGGTGGGAAATGCCCCGCTGAAAAGTTTTGAGGTCGAAACAGAAGGGTATTTATCACAGGAAAAGAAATCAGCCCTCGACAACTTATCCGGCAGAAAAAGATTTTTTTGAAAAAATCCCTAAACCCCGGGGTCACAATTTCATCAAAAATCTGACTTTCGGCAATTCACTCAAAAATGTTGCCAGACGGTTGCAAATACTCCGCTGAAAGCTTTGGCGGTCGAAACAGAAGGCTTATTATCACAAGAAAAGAAATCAGCCCTCGACAACTTAACCGGCAGAAAAATATTTTTTGAAAAAATCCCTAAGCCCCGGGGTCACAATTTCATCAAAAATCTGACTTTCGGCAACTCACTCATAAATGTTGCCAGACGTTTGCAAATGCTACCCTGAAAGGTTTGGCGGTGGAAACAGAAGCCTTTTGGTCACAGGACAAGAAATAAGCCCTGGACAACTTTACCGGCAGTAAAAGATTTTTTTGAAAAAATCCCTAAGCCCCAGGGTCACAATTTCATCAAAAATCTGACTTTCGGCAATTCACTCAAAAATGTTGCCAAACGGTTGCAAATGCTCCGCTGAAAGGTTTGGAGGTCAAAACAGAAGGGTATTTATCACAGGAAAAGAAATCAGCCCTGGACAACTTAACCGGCAGGAAAATAATTTTTTTGAAAAAATCCCTAAGCCCCGGGGTCACAATTTCATCGAAAATCTGACTTTCGGCAATTCACTCAAAAATGTTGCCAGACGGTTGCAAATGCTCCCCTGAAAGCTTTGGCGGTCGAAAGAGAAGGCTTATTATCACAAGAAAAGAAATCAGCCCTCGACAACTTAACCGGCAGAAAAAGATTTTTTGAAAAAATCCCTAAGCCCCGGGGTCACAAATTCATCAAAAATCTGACTCTCGGCAATTCACTCAGAAATGGTGCCAAACGGTGGGAAAAGCTCCGCTGAAAGGTTAGGAGGTCGAAACAGAAGGGTATTTATCACAGGAAAAGAAATCAGCCCTGGACAACTTAACCGGCAGAAAAAGATTTTTTTGAAAAAATCCCTAAGCCCCGGGGTCACAATTTCATCAAAAATCTGACTTTTGGCAATTCACTCAAAAATGGTGCCAAACGGTTGCAAATGCTCCCCTGAAAGGTTTGGCTGTCGAAACAGAAAGTTTTTTATCACAGGAAAAGAAATCAGCCCTCGACAACTTAACCGGCAGAAAAAGATTTTTTTGAAAAAATCCCTAAACCCCGGGGTCACAATTTCATCAAAAACGTGACTCTCGGCAATTCACTCAAAAATGGTGCCAAACGGTTGCAAATGCTCCGCTGAAAGGTTTGGAGGTCAAAACAGAAGGGTATTTATCACAGGAAAAGAAATCAGCCCTGGACAACTTAACCGGCAGGAAAATAATTTTTTTGAAAAAATCCCTAAGCCCCGGGGTCACAATTTCATCGAAAATCTGACTTTCGGCAATTCACTCAAAAATGTTGCCAGACGGTTGCAAATGCTCCCCTGAAAGCTTTGGCGGTCGAAAGAGAAGGCTTATTATCACAAGAAAAGAAATCAGCCCTCGACAACTTAACCGGCAGAAAAAGATTTTTTGAAAAAATCCCTAAGCCCCGGGGTCACAAATTCATCAAAAATCTGACTCTCGGCAATTCACTCAGAAATGGTGCCAAACGGTGGGAAAAGCTCCGCTGAAAGGTTAGGAGGTCGAAACAGAAGGGTATTTATCACAGGAAAAGAAATCAGCCCTGGACAACTTAACCGGCAGAAAAAGATTTTTTTGAAAAAATCCCTAAGCCCCGGGGTCACAATTTCATCGAAAATCTGACTTTCGGCAATTCACTCAAAAATGTTGCCAGACGGTTGCAAATGCTCCCCTGAAAGCATTGGCGGTCGAAACAGAAGGCTTATTATCACAAGAAAAGAAATCAGCCCTCGACATCTTAAGCGGCAGAAAAAGATTTTTTTGAAAAAATCCCTAAGCCCCGGGGTCACAATTTCATCAAAAATCTGACTTTCGGCAATTCACTCAGAAATGGTGCCAAACGGTTGGAAATGCTCCGCTGAAAGGTTGGGAGGTCGAAACAGAAGGGTATTTATCACAGGAAAAGAAATCAGCCCCCGACAACCGGCAGAAAAAGATTTTTTTGAAAAAATCCCGAAGCCCCGGGGTCACAATTTCATCAAAAATCTGACTTTCGGCAATTCACTCAAAAATGTTGCCAGACGGTTGCAAATGCTCCCCTGAAAGGTTTTGCTGTCGAAACAGAAGGCTTATTATCACAAGAAAAGAAATCAGCCCTCGACAACTTTAGCGGCAGAAAAATATTTTTTTGAAAAAACCCCTAAGCCGCGGGGTCTCAATTTCATCAAAAATCTGACTTTCGGCAATTCCCTCAAAAATGTTGCCAGACGGTTGCAAATGCTCCCTGAAAGCTTTGGCGGTCAAAACAGAAGGCTTATTATCACAAGAAAAGAAATCAGCCCTCGACTACTTAACCGCAGAAAAAGATTTTTTTGAAAAAATCCCTAAGCCCCGGGGTCACAATTTCATCAAAAATCTGACTTTCGGCAATTCACTCAGAAATGGTGCCAAACGGTTGGAAATGCTCCGCTGAAAGGTTGGGAGGTCGAAACAGAAGGGTATTTATCACAGGAAAAGAAATCAGCCCCCGACAACCGGCAGAAAAAGATTTTTTTGAAAAAATCCCGAAGCCCCGGGGTCACAATTTCATCAAAAATCTGACTTTCGGCAATTCACTCAAAAATGTTGCCAGACGGTTGCAAATGCTCCCCTGAAAGGTTTTGCTGTCGAAACAGAAGGCTTATTATCACAAGAAAAGAAATCAGCCCTCGACAACTTAACCGGCAGAAAAATATTTTTTGAAAAAATCCCTAAGCCCCGGGGTCACAATTTCATCAAAAATCTGACTTTCGGCAACTCACTCATAAATGTTGCCAGACGTTTGCAAATGCTACCCTGAAAGGTTTGGCGGTGGAAACAGAAGCCTTTTGGTCACAGGACAAGAAATAAGCCCTGGACAACTTTACCGGCAGTAAAAGATTTTTTTGAAAAAATCCCTAAGCCCCGGGGTCACAATTTCATCAAAAATCTGACTTTCGGCAATTCACTCAAAAATGTTGCCAAACGGTTGCAAATGCTCCGCTGAAAGGTTTGGAGGTCAAAACAGAAGGGTATTTATCACAGGAAAAGAAATCAGCCCTGGACAACTTAACCGGCAGGAAAATAATTTTTTTGAAAAAATCCCTAAGCCCCGGGGTCACAATTTCATCGAAAATCTGACTTTCGGCAATTCACTCAAAAATGTTGCCAGACGTTTGAAAATGCTCCCCTGAAAGCTTTGGCGGTCGAAAGAGAAGGCTTATTATCACAAGAAAAGAAATCAGCCCTCGACAACTTAACCGGCAGAAAAAGATTTTTTGAAAAAATCCCTAAGCCCCGGGGTCACAAATTCATCAAAAATCTGACTCTCGGCAATTCACTCAGAAATGGTGCCAAACGGTGGGAAAAGCTCCGCTGAAAGGTTAGGAGGTCGAAACAGAAGGGTATTTATCACAGGAAAAGAAATCAGCCCTGGACAACTTAACCGGCAGAAAAAGATTTTTTTGAAAAAATCCCTAAGCCCCGGGGTCACAATTTCATCAAAAATCTGACTTTTGGCAATTCACTCAAAAATGGTGCCAAACGGTTGCAAATGCTCCCCTGAAAGGTTTGGCTGTCGAAACAGAAAGTTTTTTATCACAGGAAAAGAAATCAGCCCTCGACAACTTAACCGGCAGAAAAAGATTTTTTTGAAAAAATCCCTAAACCCCGGGGTCACAATTTCATCAAAAATCTGACTCTCGGCAATTCACTCAAAAATGGTGCCAAACGGTTGCAAATGCTCCGCTGAAAGGTTTGGAGGTCAAAACAGAAGGGTATTTATCACAGGAAAAGAAATCAGCCCTGGACAACTTAACCGGCAGGAAAATAATTTTTTTGAAAAAATCCCTAAGCCCCGGGGTCACAATTTCATCGAAAATCTGACTTTCGGCAATTCACTCAAAAATGTTGCCAGACGGTTGCAAATGCTCCCCTGAAAGCATTGGCGGTCGAAACAGAAGGCTTATTATCACAAGAAAAGAAATCAGCCCTCGACATCTTAAGCGGCAGAAAAAGATTTTTTTGAAAAAATCCCTAAGCCCCGGGGTCACAATTTCATCAAAAATCTGACTTTCGGCAATTCACTCAAAAATGTTGCCAGACGGTTGCAAATGCTCCCCTGAAAGCATTGGCGGTCGAAACAGAAGGCTTATTATCACAAGAAAAGAAATCAGCCCCCGACAACCGGCAGAAAAAGATTTTTTTGAAAAAATCCCGAAGCCCCGGGGTCACAATTTCATCAAAAATCTGACTTTCGGCAATTCACTCAAAAATGTTGCCAGACGGTTGCAAATGCTCCCCTGAAAGGTTTTGCTGTCGAAACAGAAGGCTTATTATCACAAGAAAAGAAATCAGCCCTCAACAACTTTAGCGGCAGAAAAATATTTTTTTGAAAAAACCCCTAAGCCGCGGGGTCACAATTTCATCAAAAATCTGACTTTCGGCAATTCCCTCAAAAAATGTTGCCAGACGGTTGCAAATGCTCCCTGAAAGCTTTGGCGGTCAAAACAGAAGGCTTATTATCACAAGAAAAGAAATCAGCCCTCGACTACTTAACCGGCAGAAAAAGATTTTTTTGAAAAAATCCCTAAGCCCCGGGGTCACAATTTCATCAAAAATCTGACTTTCGGCAATTCACTCAGAAATGGTGCCAAACGGTTGGAAATGCTCCGCTGAAAGGTTGGGAGGTCGAAACAGAAGGGTATTTATCACAGGAAAAGAAATCAGCCCCCGACAACCGGCAGAAAAAGATTTTTTTGAAAAAATCCCGAAGCCCCGGGGTCACAATTTCATCAAAAATCTGACTTTCGGCAATTCACTCAAAAATGTTGCCAGACGGTTACAAATGCTCCCCTGAAAGGTTTTGCTGTCGAAACAGAAGGCTTATTATCACAAGAAAAGAAATCAGCCCTCGACAACTTTAGCGGCAGAAAAATATTTTTTTGAAAAAACCCCTAAGCCCCGGGGTCACAATTTCATCAAAAATCTGACTTGTGGCAATTCACTCAAAAATAGTGCCAAACGGTTGCAAATGCTCCCCTGAAAGGTTTTGCTGTCGAAACAGAAAGTTTTTTATCACAGGAAAAGAAATCAGCCCTCGACAACTTAAGCGGCAGAAAAATATTTTTTTGAAAAAATCCCTAAGCCCCGGGGTCACAATTTCATCGAAAATCTGACTTTCGGCAATTCACTCAAAAATGTTGCCAGACGGTTGCAAATGCTCCTCTGAAAGCTTTGGCGGTCGAAACAGAAGGCTTATTATCACAAGAAAAGAAATCAGCCCTCGACAACTTAACCGGCAGTTAAAGATTTTTTTGAAAAAATCCCTAAGCCCCGCGGTCACAATTTCATCAAAAATCTGACTTTCGGCAATTCACTCAAAAATGTTGCCAGACGGTTGCAAATGCTCCCCTGAAAGCATTGGCAGTCGAAACAGAAGGCTTATTATCACAAGAAAAGAAATCAGCCCTCGACAACTTAACCGGCAGAAAAAGATTTTTTGAAAAAATCCCTAAGCCCCGTGGTCACAAATTCATCAAAAATCTGACTCTCGGCAATTAACTCAGAAATGGTGCCAAACGGTGGGAAATGCCCCGCTGAAAAGTTTTGAGGTCGAAACAGAAGGGTATTTATCACAGGAAAAGAAATCAGCCCTCGACTACTTATCCGGCAGAAAAAGATTTTTTTGAAAAAATCCCTAAGCCCCGGGGTCACAATTTCATCAAAAATCTGACTTTCGGCAATTCCCTCAAAAATGTTGCCAGACGGTTGCAAATGCTCCCTGAAAGCTTTGGCGGTCAAAACAGAAGGCTTATTATCACAAGAAAAGAAATCAGCCCTCGACTACTTAACCGGCAGAAAAAGATTTTTTAAAAAAATCCCTAAGCCCCGGGGTCACAAATTCATCAAAAATCTGACTCTCGGCAATTAACTCAGAAATGGTGCGAAACGGTGGGAAATGCTCCCCTGAAAGCTTTGGCGGTCGAAACAGAAGGGTATTTATCACAGGAAAAGAAATCAGCCCTCGACAACTTAAGCGGCAGAAAAATATTTTTTTGAAAAAATCCCTAAGCCCCGGGGTCACAATTTCATCGAAAATCTGACTTTCGGCAATTCACTCAAAAATGTTGCCAAACGGTTGCAAATGCTCCTCTGAAAGCTTTGGCGGTCGAAACAGAAGGCTTATTATCACAAGAAAAGAAATCAGCCCTCGACAACTTAACCGGCAGTTAAAGATTTTTTTGAAAAAATCCCTAAGCCCCCGGGGTCACAATTTCATCAAAAATCTGACTTTCGGCAACTCACTGATAAATGTTGCCAGACGTTTGCAAATGCTACCCTGAAAGGTTTGGCGGTCGAAACAGAAGCCTTTTGATCACAGGACAAGAAATAAGCCCTGGACAACTTTACCGGCAGTAAAAGATTTTTTTGAAAAAATCCCTAAGCCCCGGGGTCACAATTTCATCAAAAATCTGACTTTCGGCAATTCACTCAAAAATGGTGCCAGACGGTTGCAAATGCTCCCCTGAAAGCTTTGGCGGTCGAAAGAGAAGGCTTATTATCACAAGAAAAGAAATCAGCCCTCGACAACTTAACCGGCAGAAAAAGATTTTTTTAAAAAATCCCTAAGCCCCGGGGTCACAAATTCATCAAAAATCTGACTCTCGGCAATTCACTCAGAAATGGTGCCAAACGGTGGGAAATGCTCCGCTGAAAGGTTAGGAGGTCGAAACAGAAGGGTATTTATCACAGGAAAAGAAATCAGCCCTGGACAACTTAACCGGCAGAAAAAGATTTTTTTGAAAAAATCCCTAAGCCCCGGGGTCACAATTTCATCAAAAATCTGACTTTTGTCAATTCACTCAAAAATGGTGCCAAACGGTTGCAAATGCTCCCCTGAAAGATTTGGCTGTCGAAACAGAAAGTTTTTTATCACAGGAAAAGAAATCAGCCCTCGACAACTTAACCGGCAGAAAAAGATTTTTTTGAAAAAATCCCTAAACCCCGGGGTCACAATTTCATCAAAAATTTGACTCTCGGCAATTCACTCAAAAATGGTGCCAAACGGTTGCAAATGCTCCGCTGAAAGGTTTGGAGGTCGAAACAGAAGGGTATTTATCACAGGAAAAGAAATCAGCCCTGGACAACTTAACCGGCAGGAAAATAATTTTTTTGAAAACATCCCTAAGCCCCGGGGTCACAATTTCATCGAAAATCTGACTTTCGGCAATTCACTCAAAAATGTTGCCAGACGGTTGCAAATGCTCCCCTGAAAGCATTGGCGGTCGAAACAGAAGGCTTATTATCACAGGAAAAGAAATCAGCCCTCGACAACTTAAGCGGCAGAAAATTTTTTTTTGAAAAAATCCCTAAGCCCCGGGGTCACAATTTCATCAAAAATCTGACTTTTGGCAATACACTCAAAAATGGTGCCAAACGGTTGCAAATGCTCTCATGAAAGGTTTGGCGGCCGAAACAGAAGGCTTTTTTTCACAAGACAAGAAATCAGCCCTGGACAACTTAACCGGCAGTAAAAGATTTTTTTTGAAAAAATCCCTAAGCCCCGGGGTCACAATTTCATCGAAAATCTGACTTTCGGCAATTCACTCAAAAATGTTGCCAGACGGTTGCAAATGCTCCCCTGAAAGCTTTGGCGGTCGAAACAGAAGGCTTATTATCACAAGAAAAGAAATCAGCCCTCGACAACTTAACCGGCAGAAAAAGATTTTTTGAAAAAATCCCTAAGCCCCGGGGTCACAAATTTATCGAAAATCTGACTTTCGGCAATTCACTCAGAAATGGTGCCAAACGGTTGGAAATGCTCCGCTGAAAGCTTGGGAGGTCGAAACAGAAGGGTATTTATCACAGGAAAAGAAATCAGCCCCCGACAACCGGCAGAAAAAGATTTTTTTGAAAAAATCCCGAAGCCCCGGGGTCACAATTTCATCAAAAATCTGACTTTCGGCAATTCACTCAGAAATGTTGCCAGACGGTTGCAAATGCTACCCTGAAAGGTTTGGCGGTCGAAACAGAAGGCTTTTGATCTCAGGAGAAGAAATAAGCCCTGGACAACTTAACCGGCAGTAAAAGATTTTTTTTGAAAAAATCCCTAAGCCCCGGGGTCACAATTTCATCGAAAATCTGACTTTCGGCAATTCACTCAAAAATGTTGCCAGACGGTTGCAAATGCTCCTCTGAAAGCTTTGGCGGTCGAAACAGAAGGCTTATTATCACAAGAAAAGAAATCAGCCCTCGATAACTTAACCGGCAGAAAAAGATTTTTTTGAAAAAATCCCTAAGCCCCGGGGTCACAATTTCATCAAAAATCTGACTCTCGGCAATTCACTCAGAAATGGTGCCAAACGGTGGGAAATGCTCCCCTGAAAAGTTTTGAGGTCGAAACAGAAGGGTATTTATCACAGGAAAAGAAATCAGCCCTCGACAACTTAACCGGCAGAAAAAGATTTTTTGAAAAAATCCCTAAGCCCCGGGGTCACAATTTCATCAAAAATCTGACTTTCAGCAATTCACTCAAAAATGTTGCCAGACGGTTGCAAATGCTCTCATGAAAGGTTTGGCAGTCGAAACAGAAGGGTATTTATCACAGGAAAAGAAATCAGCCCTCGACAACTTAACCGGCAGAAAAAGATTTTTTTGAAAAAATCCCTAAACCCCGGGGTCAAAATTTCATCAAAAATCTGACTTTCGGCAATTCACCCAAAAATGTTGCCAGACGGTTGCAAATGCTCCCCAGAAAGCTTTGGCGGTCGAAACAGAAGGCTTATTATCACAAGAAAAGAAATCAGCCCTCGACAACTTAACCGGCAGAAAAATATTTTTTGAAAAAATCCCTAAGCCCCGGGGTCACAATTTCATCAAAAATCTGACTTTCGGCAGTTCACTCAAAAATGTTGCCAGACGGTTGCAAATGCTCCCTGAAAGCTTTGGCGGTCGAAACAGAAGGCTTATTATCACAAGAAAAGAAATCAGCCCTCGACTACTTAACCGGCAGAAAAAGATTTTTTAAAAAAATCCCTAAGCCCCGGGGTCACAAATTCATCAAAAATCTGACTCTCGGCAATTAACTCAGAAATGGTGCCAAACGGTGGGAAATGCCCCGGTGAAAAGTTTTGAGGTCGAAACAGAAGGGTATTTATCACAGGAAAAGAAATCAGCCCTCGACAACTTATCCGGCAGAAAAAGATTTTTTTGAAAAAATCCCTAAGCCCCGGGGTCACAATTTCATCAAAAAACTGACTTTCGGCAATTCCCTCAAAAATGTTGCCAGACGGTTGCAAATGCTCCCTGAAAGCTTTGGCGGTCGAAACAGAAGGCTTATTATCACAAGAAAAGAAATCAGCCCTCGACTACTTAACCGGCAGAAAAAGATTTTTTAAAAAAATCCCTAAGCCCCGGGGTCACAAATTCATCAAAAATCTGACTCTCGGCAATTAACTCAGAAATGGTGCCAAACCGTGGGAAATGCTCCGCTGAAAAGTTTTGAGGTCGAAACAGAAGGGTATTTATCACAGGAAAAGAAATCAGCCCCCGACAACCGGCAGAAAAAGATTTTTTGAAAAAATCCCTAAGCCCCGGGGTCACAATTTCATCAAAAATCTGACTTTCGGCAATTCACTCAAAAATGTTGCCAGACGGTTGCAAATACTCCGCTGAAAGCTTTGGCGGTCGAAACAGAAGGCTTATTATCACAAGAAAAGAAATCAGCCCTCGACAACTTAACCGGCAGAAAAATATTTTTTGAAAAAATCCCTAAGCCCCGGGGTCACAATTTCATCAAAAATCTGACTTTCGGCAATTCACTCAAAAATGGTGCCAGATGGTTGCAAATGCTCCCCTGAAAGCTTTGGCGGTCGAAACAGAAGGCTTATTATCACAAGAAAAGACATCAGCCCTCGACAACTTAACCGGCAGAAAAATATTTTTTTGAAAAAATCCCTAAGCCCCCGGGGTCACAATTTCATCAAAAATCTGACTTTCGGCAACTCACTCATAAATGTTGCCAGACGTTTGCAAATGCTACCCTGAAAGGTTTGGCGGTCGAAACAGAAGCCTTTTGATCACAGGACAAGAAATAAGCCCTGGACAACTTTACCGGCAGTAAAAGATTTTTTTGAAAAAATCCCTAAGCCCCGGGGTCACAATTTCATCAAAAATCTGACTTTCGGCAATTCACTCAAAAATGTTGCCAGACGGTTGCAAATGCTCCCCTGAAAGCTTTGGCGGTCGAAAGAGAAGGCTTATTATCACAAGAAAAGAAATCAGCCCTCGACAACTTAACCGGCAGAAAAAGATTTTTTGAAAAAATCCCTAAGCCCCGTGGTCACAAATTCATCAAAAATCTGACTCTCGGCAATTCACTCAAAAATGTTGCCAGACGGTTGCAAATGCTCTCATGAAAGGTTTGGCAGTCGAAACAGAAGGGTATTTATCACAGGAAAAGAAATCAGCCCTCGACAACTTAACCGGCAGAAAAAGATTTTTTTGAAAAAATCCCTAAACCCCGGTGTCACAATTTCATCAAAAATCTGACTTTCGGAGGACTTCCGGAGGCGGCGCCAACGGCAATGGCGGTCTCCTTCTGAGTAGGAGGGAGAAGCTCCGCAGAAAGTGGGTCTGTCCGCTACGGCGAAGCGGAGACCCGGCTGAAAATCGCAGGCAGAAGGAGCCTGCGAGCGTGGGACTCGGCGGGCACCATTAGCGCCCCCCGATTCAGCGAGGGAGCCCCGCAAGGGGTTCCGGAGCGTAACGGGAGCGGCGCGGTGCTATGAGTCGACTGCTGCTTCTGCGGGGTGAAGCCGCGTAGCTGTTGCTGGAGAGCGCTGACCTTTTTCCTGTGAAAATTTGGCTGCTAAACGACTATCCGTGAGTAGGTGATTTTAAAAGAACTGGATTTGAAGAGAAAAATTTGAGAATTTGGCACTGAAGCGGGAAGGTGTAAACAGGAAGTCCGCCTTTCCGCTTTGTGAAAGATCAAAGCAAAGACTTTTCTACACTAGTACTTCAAAGTGGTGACTTAAGAACTTTAAATTCAAGCATTAGAACGAAAGAATTCCCCCCCCCCCAGATCAGGAGAGGGGGGAAAGAAAGGAAAGTGACTTTATTTCTTCTGGGAAACTTAATAATAAAGCTGTCTTTTGAAATCCCTGGGAACGGACTGCCAGGTGTATGAGGACTGTTACATTTGGACTTGCACTACCTATGAACATTGCTACATTTAAGATTTAACTCTGCAAGGTGATACATTTGAGAGTCTTCTTTGGATTGGAAACTGTTGCTTGTTTATATTGGAGGGGACATGGAAACTTAGGAAAGTACTTTGTTACTGTGAACTTTATGGCTGCTACAGTGTCCCCCTAGAGGACTATTGAAGAGTGCATCTAGCTGTGGAAATTTTCCATTGCTGACATTGGGGAATTTCCACAGTAAAGCCAGACCGTGGGACCGACCTTGACTGAAAGATAAAAAGGGGATGACTGAACAAAGAGCAACAAGATCCAAGGGCAGAGTGCAACAGTCTAGTACAGTCTCCCAGCAACGTAGAGCATCTGTACCCGGCCTCCCTGTGACTCAGGAGGAAGATTCGGGGCAAACCGAGATAAAAGGAATGGCCTCAGAAGGGGAATTTACATCTGTACTGAATAAAATTTATGAGAAATTGGAAGGCCTAAGTAAACAGGTCTCAGACCAATCAACTAAAATTGAAGGGAACACAGCCAGTATTAATTCAAACACAAAAGCTATTGAAAAATTGCTGGAGGAATCTGCGTCTACTAGAAAAATAGCTGAGGAAGCAAAAGAAAAAGTTGTGGCTGTAGAGGAAGAAATTAAACCTATGCGTAAACAGATTGGGGATCACCAGGCTTTATTGTCTATGATCGAATTGAAAGAAAAACAGACAAACCTGAGGATCAGGGCCGTGCCGGAACTTGAAAAGGACAATTTGAGTGATTATCTTACACAGGAATTTGTGAAATTTTGGAATTTGGAGCTGGAAAAAGATTTTAAGATAGTGAGCGCTTTTAGACTTGGAAGAGGGGGGAGGAAAAACAGGGTGAGAGACTGTTTGGTGACCCTCCGTTCGAAGGAAGAGAGGGATAAAATATTGAGTGCACACTTTCAGAAGACCTTAGAGATCAACGATTCCAGAGTTGAGATTTTTAAGGATATACCGAAATATCTCTTGGACTTGAGAACCAATTACGGAGACTTGGTGGCCCTACTGAGAAGAAACTGCATAGCCTTTAGATGGGAATTCCCCCAGGGACTGTCTTTTACTTTTAAAGGGAAAAAGTTTAGAATCAGATCAGTGGAAGACAAGGAAAGATTTTTGAGAGATTTCAAAGAAGACTTACAAAAAGAAGCGACAGAAGTGCCAAGAGACCAGAGACCAGGAGTTCTAGACATAGCACCACCACCCTTGGGACCTGACAAATCAAAAAGAAAGATACCACCGCAAGAACTGGACGAGCTTTTGGGAGCAGTTGGAGGAAACTAAAATAAACACATCATGTCTCTGCAATTACTAAGTTGGAATATTCACGGTTTTAACTCTCCGGAGAAGAGGAGGAAAGTATTTCATATATTGAAAAAGGAACAATTGGACTTAATTTGTTTACAGGAAACCCATGTGGTAAGGCTCCATAGAAAAGTCCTTATTAATAAAAGATTGGGCCAAGAATTTATTTCATCGGACAAAGTCAAAAAGAGAGGAGTTGTTATTTATGCTAAAGAAAGCCTATCACCGAAATTTGTTTTTAAAGAAGAACAAGGAAGGTTTGTTGCAATCGAGATTCAATCACAAGGTGAAAAATATTTGATTGTAGGAGTGTATGCACCAAACGAGGGGAAGTCTGAATTTTTAAAGAAATTGCATGAGACATTATTGGACTATTTGGACTATAACATCATTATGATGGGAGACATGAACGGGGTGGTATCTACAAACATGGACAAGTCACAGAGACAGGTGGTAACTAAAGATGGCAGATTACCAAAAACCTTTTTTGAATTGGCTGACAATATGGACTTGATTGACATTTGGAGAACTAAGAACCCCCTGGGAAGAGAGGGAACATTCTTCTCTGAAGCCAATATGACCTGGACAAGAATTGACCAAATATGGATAACTAGAGGACTGGCACCTAAGACACGAAAAGTGGAAATTTGCCCAAAAACTTGCTCCGACCATAATGCAGTGAAGATGGAGATGAAACTAACGCCAATCGGTTCCTACAGATGGAGGATGAATGACACCCTATTCAGAGACCAGGGGGTGATTAAGAAGGCCCAAAAAACTTTGAGAGATTACTTTGAGATAAATCTGAACACTACGGTTGAAAAAAGGACAATCTGGGACGCAGGCAAAGCGGTTATGAGAGGGTTTTTGATCCAACAGAATGTAATAAAGAAGAGAATCCAAAATGAGAAAAAAGATAAAATTTTGGAAAAAATAAAAGAAGGAGAGAAGAAATTAAGAGCAAAACCAAAATCGCAAGAGATTCTGAGAGAAATTAAGTTATATCAAGTACAGTATATGAAAATGATAAATCAGGAGGTGGAATGGAAAATTAAGCAGATGAGACAAAAGTCATTTGAATCGGCCAACAAATGTGGGAAACTGCTAGCATGGCAGATGAAGAAAAGACAGAAATTAAATACTATTACAAATTTGGAGGTAAATGGAAAGATCATACAGAATCCATTGGAAATTAAAAACTGCTTCCAGAGATATTTTAAACAACTATATACACAAGGGCCACAGAAAGAGGCTGAGCTAGACCAATTCCTGAGGAAAAATGGACTACAAAAAATCTCTCAAGAAAAAAAGACAATGTTGAGTGATAAAATTACAGAACAGGAAGTGGAGGGTGCCATTCAGAATATGCAGTTGGGTAAATCTCCAGGACCAGATGGTTTAACCTCCAAATATTATAGGGTTTTGAAAGATTGGTTAATTCAGCCACTAAAGGAGGTCTGCAATGAGATCTTAGAGGGGAAAAAGGCACCGGAGTCGTGGCAGGAAGCCTATATTACACTTATACCGAAAACTGAGTCTGAAAAGACGCAACTTAAGAACTACCGCCCCATATCCCTGCTTAATGTGGATTACAAAATATTTGCTGACATTTTGGCTAATAGGTTAAAAAAAGTACTATTGGAAGAGATCCATAAGGACCAAGCTGGCTTTCTCCCGGGTAGACACCTGTCGGACAATACGAGGAATATAATTAACATTTTGGAGAAGCTGCAAGTGAACATAAATACCAAAGCAGTTTTAATTTTCATAGATGCGGAGAAAGCCTTTGATAATATTTCTTGGTGTTTTATGAAGAAAAATCTTCAGGGGATGGGGGTGGGCCAAGGGTTTGAGAATGGTATAAGTGCAATTTACTCAGAACAAAAGGCTAAACTAATTGTTAACAATGTGGTGACAGAGGAATTTAAGATAGAGAAAGGTACACGACAAGGCTGCCCAATTTCCCCATTGCTCTTTATTTCAGTCCTGGAGGTATTATTGAACATGATTAGAAGGGACCGTTTGATTAAAGGTATTCAGGTCGGAGCCAAGCAATACAAATTGAAAGCATTTGCAGATGACCTAGTTTTAACATTACAGGAGCCAGAATCTAGTTCGAAAAGGGTTTTGGAATTGATTCAAGAATTTGGTCAGGTGGCTGGTTTTAAATTGAACAAGTCAAAAACCAAAGTTCTTGAGAAAAACTTAACACCGATTGAGAAAGAAAGGTTTCAGAAGGAGACAGGCTTAACAATAGTAAAGAAAGTTAAATATTTGGGGGTTAACATGACTGCTAAGAACTTAAACTTATTTAAAGACAATTATGAGAAATGTTGGTTAGAAGTGAAGAAAGATTTAGAGATATGGTCAAACCTGAAGCTTTCCTTGTTGGGTAGAATTGCGGCTATTAAGATGAATGTATTGCCAAAGATGTTATTTTTGTTTCAATCTTTGCAAATTTTGGACAAGATGGACTGTTTCAAGAAGTGGCAGAGAGATATATCTAGATTTGTCTGGCAGGGCAAGAAGCCTAGAATAAAATTTAAAATACTAACTGATGCTAAAGAAAGAGGCGGATTTGCCCTGCCAGACCTGAAACTTTATTATGAATCGGCCGCATTTTGTTGGCTGAAAGAATGGCTGCTTCTTGAGAACACAGACATTTTGGACTTAGAAGGTTTCAATAACGTTTTTGGGTGGCATGCATATTTGTGGTACGACAAGGTCAAAGCTCATAAAGCATTCAAAAACCATATTGTCAGGAAAGCATTGTTTAATGTTTGGCTAAGATATAAAGACTTACTGGAGAATAAAACCCCAAGGTGGTTGTCACCAATGGAAGCAAAGGCACTGAAAAAGTCCAATATGGAGGCCAAATGGCCGAAATATTGGGAAATATTGGAACAAGAAGGAGATAAATTGAAATTGCAGAGTTTTGAGAAATTAAAAGATAAGGTGCGAGATTGGCTGCATTATTTTCAAATAAGAGAGGCCTATAATTTGGATAAAAAAATAGGCTTCCAGGTGGAAAAATCAAAACTGGAAACTGAATTGTTAGAACCCAAAACTAAAACACTTTCAAGAATGTATAACTTGCTGCTAAAATGGAACACGCAGGATGAAACAGTTAAATCTGCTATGATTAAATGGGCACAAGATGTTGGTCATAACATCATGTTTGCTGACTGGGAACAGTTGTGGACCACAGGTATGAAGTTTACGGCATGTAATGCCCTAAGAGAGAATATTATGAAAATGATATACAGGTGGTACATGACACCAGTCAAGCTTGCAAAAATCTATCATTTGCCCGATAATAAATGTTGGAAGTGTAAAGAAAATGAAGGAACATTCTTTCACCTTTGGTGGACGTGCCCAAAGATTAAGGCTTTCTGGGAGATGATCTATAACGAAATGAAAAAAATATTTAAATATACATTCCTTAAGAAGCCAGAGGCCTTTCTCTTGGGCATGGTCGGCCAAATGGTGCCAAAGAAGGACAGAACTTTCTTTATGTATGCAACAACAGCAGCAAGAATTCTCATCGCAAAGTATTGGAAGACACAAGAGCTACCCACCCTGGAAGAGTGGCAGATGAAGCTGATGGACTATATGGAATTGGCGGAAATGACTGGCAGAATCCGAGACCTGGGAGAAGAGTTGGTGGAAGAAGACTGGAAGAAATTTAAAGACTATCTTCGGAAATACTGTAAAATTAATGAATGTTAAAATTATGCTTGGATTGGTAATAAGTGGTAACTAGTGACAAAAGTTAATAAGATTATGTAAAAAATGTATTGATGAATGGTTGAAAATATTGAGGTATAATATGTTATGACACAAAGTTAAGATATTTGAAAAAGGGTAAGAATTTACTGAATTAAGTATGAAAATGGGAACACAAAAGGGGGGAGGTGTGAGGAGGTCAAGGATACAAGCATATGACTTTGAGGATATTGAGAAAAATGGATTTGTTTTATCTTTTTAATTTCTTTTTTTTTCTTATTTAGCTGTTTTTTGTGTATTTTGTGCGTTTTCTTTTTTGTATTGTCTATTTTTATCTGTGGTTTTTCTTTTTTTATTCTGTAAATTTTTATTTTTTTCTCTTGTAAAACTCTAATAAAAATTTATTTAAAAAAAAAAAATCTGACTTTCGGCAATTCACCCAAAAATGTTGCCAGACGGTTGCAAATGCTCCCCAGAAAGCTTTGGCGGTCGAAACAGAAGGCTTATTATCACAAGAAAAGAAATCAGCCCTCGACAACTTAACCGACAGAAAAATATTTTTTGAAAAAATCCCTAAGCCCCGGGGTCACAATTTCATCAAAAATCTGACTTTCGGCAGTTCACTCAAAAATGTTGCCAGACGGTTGCAAATGCTCCCTGAAAGGTTTGGCGGTCGAAACAGAAGGCTTATTATCACAAGAAAAGAAATCAGCCCTCGACAACTTAACCGGCAGAAAAAGATTTTTTGAAAAAATCCCTAAGCCCCGTGGTCACAAATTCATCAAAAATCTGACTCTCAGCAATAAACTCAGAAATGGTGCCAAACGGTGGGAAATGCGCCGCTGAAAAGTTTTGAGGTCGAAACAGAAGGGTATTTATCACAGGAAAAGAAATCAGCCCTCGACAACTTATCCGGCAGAAAAAGATTTTTTTGAAAAAATCCCTAAGCCCCGGGGTCACAATTTCATCAAAAATCTGACTTTCGGCAATTCACCCAAAAATGTTGCCAGACGGTTGCAAATGCTCCCCAGAAAGCTTTGGCGGTCGAAACAGAAGGCTTATTATCACAAGAAAAGAAATCAGCCCTCGACAACTTAACCGACAGAAAAATATTTTTTGAAAAAATCCCTAAGCCCCGGGGTCACAATTTCATCAAAAATCTGACTTTCGGCAGTTCACTCAAAAATGTTGCCAGACGGTTGCAAATGCTCCCTGAAAGGTTTGGCGGTCGAAACAGAAGGCTTATTATCACAAGAAAAGAAATCAGCCCTCGACAACTTAACCGGCAGAAAAAGATTTTTTGAAAAAATCCCTAAGCCCCGTGGTCACAAATTCATCAAAAATCTGACTCTCAGCAATAAACTCAGAAATGGTGCCAAACGGTGGGAAATGCCCCGCTGAAAAGTTTTGAGGTCGAAACAGAAGGGTATTTATCACAGGAAAAGAAATCAGCCCTCGACAACTTATCCGGCAGAAAAAGATTTTTTTGAAAAAATCCCTAAGCCCCGGGGTCACAATTTCATCAAAAATCTTACTTTCGGCAATTCACTCAAAAATGTTGCCAGACGGTTGCAAATGCTCCCCTGAAAGCTTTGGCGGTCGAAAGAGAAGGCTTATTATCACAAGAAAAGAAATCAGCCCTCGACAACTTAACCGGCAGAAAAAGATTTTTTGAAAAAATCCCTAAGCCCGGGGTCACAAATTCATCAAAAATCTGACTCTCGGCAATTCACTCAGAAATGGTGCCAAACGGTGGGAAATGCTCCGCTGAAAGGTTAGGAGGTCGAAACAGAAGGGTATTTATCACAGGAAAAGAAATCAGCCCTCGACAACTTAACCGGCAGAAAAAGATTTTTTTGAAAAAATCCCTAAACCCCGGGGTCACAATTTCATCAAAAATTTGACTCTCGGCAATTCACTCAAAAATTGTGCCAAACGGTTGCAAATGCTCCGCTGAAAGGTTTGGAGGTCGAAACAGAAGGGTATTTATCACAGGAAAAGAAATCAGCCCTGGACAACTTAACCGGCAGGAAAATAATTTTTTTGAAAAAATCCCTAAGCCCCGGGGTCACAATTTCATCGAAAATCTGACTTTCGGCAATTCACTCAAAAATGTTGCCAGACGGTTGCAAATGCTCCCCTGAAAGCATTGGCGGTCGAAACAGAAGGCTTATTATCACAAGAAAAGAAATCAGCCCTCGACAACTTAAGCGGCAGAAAAATATTTTTTTGAAAAAATCCCTAATTCCCGGGGTCACAATTTCATCAAAAATCTGACTTTTGGCAATTCACTCAAAAATAGTGCCAAACGGTTGCAAATGCTCCCCTGAAAGGTTTTGCTGTGGAAACAGAAAGTTTTTTATCACAGGAAAAGAAATCAGCCCTCGACAACTTAAGCGGCAGAAAAATATTTTTTTGAAAAAATCCCTAAGCCCCGGGGTCACAATTTCATCAAAAATCTGACTTTTGGCAATACACTCAAAAATGGTGCCAGATGGTTGCAAATGCTCCCCTGAAAGCTTTGGCGGTCGAAACAGAAGGCTTATTATCACAAGAAAAGACATCAGCCCTGGACAACTTAACCGGCAGAAAAATATTTTTTTGAAAAAATCCCTAAGCCCCCGGGGTCACAATTTCATCAAAAATCTGACTTTCGGCAACTCACTCATAAATGTTGCCAGACGTTTGCAAATGCTACCCTGAAAGGTTTGGCGGTCGAAACAGAAGCCTTTTGATCACAGGACAAGAAATAAGCCCTGGACAACTTTACCGGCAGTAAAAGATTTTTTTGAAAAAATCCCTAAGCCACGGGGTCACAATTTCATCAAAAATCTGACTTTCGGCAATTCACTCAAAAATGTTGCCAGACGGTTGCAAATGCTCCCCTGAAAGCTTTGGCGGTCGAAAGAGAAGGCTTATTATCACAAGAAAAGAAATCAGCCCTCGACAACTTAACCGGCAGAAAAAGATTTTTTGAAAAAATCCCTAAGCCCCGGGGTCACAAATTCATCAAAAATCTGACTCTCGGCAATTCACTCAGAAATGGTGCCAAACGGTGGGAAATGCTCCGCTGAAAGGTTAGGAGGTCGAAACAGAAGGGTATTTATCACAGGAAAAGAAATCAGCCCTGGACAACTTAACCGGCAGAAAAAGATTTTTTTGAAAAAATCCCTAAGCCCCGGGGTCACAATTTCATCAAAAATCTGACTTTTGGCAATTCACTCAAAAATGGTGCCAAACGGTTGCAAATGCTCCCCTGAAAGGTTTGGCTGTCGAAACAGAAAGTTTTTTATCACAGGAAAAGAAATCAGCCCTCGACAACTTAACCGGCAGAAAAAGATTTTTTTGAAAAAATCCCTAAACCCCGGGGTCACAATTTCATCAAAAATTTGACTCTCGGCAATTCACTCAAAAATGGTGCCAAACGGTTGCAAATGCTCCGCTGAAAGGTTTGGAGGTCGAAACAGAAGGGTATTTATCACTGGAAAAGAAATCAGCCCTGGACAACTGAACCGGCAGGAAAATAATTTTTTTGAAAAAATCCCTATGCCCCGGGGTCACAATTTCATAAAAAATCTGACGTTCGGCAATTCACTCAGAAATGGTGCCAAACGGTTGCAAATGCTCCGCTGAAAGGTTTGGTGGTCGAAACAGAAGGGTATATATCGCAGGAAAAGAAAGCAGCCCTCGACAACTTAAGCGGCAGAGAAAGATTTTTTTGAAAAAATCCCTAAGCCCCGGGGTCACAATTTCATCAAAAATCTGACTTTTGGCAATACACTCAAAAATGGTGCCAAACGGTTGCAAATGCTCTCATGAAAGGTTTGGCGGCCGAAACAGAAGGCTTTTTTTCACAAGACAAGAAATCAGCCCTGGACAACTTAACCGGCAGAAAAAGATTTTTTTTGAAAAAATCCCTAAGCCCCGGGGTCACAATTTCATCGAAAATCTGACTTTCGGCAATTCACTCAAAAATGTTGCCAGACGGTTGCAAATGCTCCTCTGAAAGGTTTGGCGGTCGAAACAGAAGGCTTATTATCACAAGAAAAGAAATCAGCCCTCGACAACTTAACCGGCAGAAAAAGATTTTTTGAAAAAATCCCTAAGCCCCGGGGTCACAAATTCATCAAAAATCTGACTCTCGGCAATTCACTCAGAAATGGTGCCAAACGGTGGGAAATGCTCCGCTGAAAGGTTTGGAGGTTGAAACAGAAGGGTATTTATCACAGGAAAAGAAATCAGCCCTGGACAACTTAACCGGCAGTAAAATATTTTTTTTCAAAAAATCCCTAAGCCCCGGGGTCACAATTTCATCGAAAATCTGACTTTCGGCAATTAACTCAAAAATGTTGCCAGACGGTTGCAAATGCTCCCCTGAAAGCTTTGGCGATCAAAAAAGAAGGTTTATTATCACAAGAAAAGAAATCAGCCCTCGACAACTTAACCGGCAGAAAAAATTTTTTTCAAAAAATCCCTAAGCCCCGGGGTCACAATTTCATCGAAAATCTGACTTTCGGCAATTAACTCAAAAATGTTGCAAGACGGTTGCAAATGCTCCCCTGAAAGCTTTGGCGATCGAAAAAGAAGGCTTATTATCACAAGAAAAGAAATCAGCCATCGACAACTTAACCGGCAGAAAAATATTTTTTGAAAAAATCCCTAAGCCCCGGGGTCACAAATTCATCAAAAATCTGACTCTCGGCAATTCACTCAGAAATGGTGCCAAACGGTGGGAAATGCTCCGCTGAAAGGTTGGGAGGTCGAAACAGAAGGGTATTTATCACAGGAAAAGAAATCAGCCCCCGACAACCGGCAGAAAAAGATTTTTTTGAAAAAATCCCGAAGCCCCGGGGTCACAATTTCATCAAAAATCTGACTTTCGGCAATTCACTCAGACATGGTGCCAGACGGTTGCAAATGCTACCCTGAAAGGTTTGGCGGTCGAAACAGAAGGGTATTTATCACAGGAAAAGAAATCAGCCCTCGACAACTTAACCGGCAGAAAAAGATTTTTTGAAAAAATCCCTAAGCCCCGTGGTCACAAATTCATCAAAAATCTGACTCTCGGCAATTCACTCAGAAATGGTGCCAAACGGTGGGAAATGCTCGCCTGAAAAGTTTTGAGGTCGAAACAGAAGGGTATTTATCACAGGAAAAGAAATCAGCCCTCGACAACTTAACCGGCAGAAAAAGATTTTTTGAAAAAATCCCTAAGCCCCGGGGTCACAATTTCATCAAAAATCTGACTTTCAGCAATTCACTCAAAAATGTTGCCAGACGGTTGCAAATGCTCTCATGAAAGGTTTGGCAGTCGAAACAGAAGGGTATTTATCACAGGAAAAGAAATCAGCCCTCGACAACTTAACCGGCAGAAAAAGATTTTTTTGAAAAAATCCCTAAACCCCGGGGTCACAATTTCATCGAAAATCTGACTTTCGGCAATTCACCCAAAAATGTTGCCAGACGGTTGCAAATGCTCCCCAGAAAGCTTTGGCGGTCGAAACAGAAGGCTTATTATCACAAGAAAAGAAATCAGCCCTCGACAACTTAACCGGCAGAAAAATATTTTTTGAAAAAATCCCTAAGCCCCGGGGTCACAATTTCATCAAAAATCTGACTTTCGGCAGTTCACTCAAAAATGTTGCCAGACGGTTGCAAATGCTCCCTGAAAGCTTTGGCGGTCGAAACAGAAGGCTTATTATCACAAGAAAAGAAATCAGCCCTCGACTACTTAACCGGCAGAAAAATATTTTTTGAAAAAATCCCTAAGCCCCGTGGTCACAAATTCATCAAAAATCTGACTCTCGGCAATTAACTCAGAAATGGTGCCAAACGGTGGGAAATGCCCCGCTGAAAAGTTTTGAGGTCGAAACAGAAGGGTATTTATCACAGGAAAAGAAATCAGCCCTCGACAACTTATCCGGCAGAAAAAGATTTTTTTGAAAAAATCCCTAAGCCCCGGGGTCACAATTTCATCAAAAATCTGACTTTCGGCAATTCCCTCAAAAATGTTGCGAGACGGTTGCAAATGCTCCCTGAAAGCTTTGGCAGTCGAAACAGAAGGCTTATTATCACAAGAAAAGAAATCACCCCTCGACTACTTAACCGGCAGAAAAAGATTTTTTTAAAAAATCCCTAAGCCCCGGGGTCACAAATTCATCAAAAATCTGACTCTCGGCAATTAACTCAGAAATGGTGCCAAACGGTGGGAAATGCTCCTCTGAAAAGTTTTGAGGTCGAAACAGAAGGGTATTTATCACAGGAAAAGAAATCTTCCCTGGACAACTTAACCGGCAGGAAAATAATTTTTTTGAAAAAATCCCTAAGCCCCGGGGTCACAATTTCATCGAAAATCTGACTTTCGGCAATTCACTCAAAAATGTTGCCAGACGGTTGCAAATGCTCCCCTGAAAGCATTGGCGGTCGAAACAGAAGGCTTATAATCACAAGAAAAGAAATCAGCCCTCGACAACTTAAGAGGCAGAAAAATATTTTTTTGAAAAAATCCCTAATCCCCGGGGTCACAATTTCATCAAAAATCTGACTTTTGGCAATTCACTCAAAAATAGTGCCAAACGGTTGCAAATGCTCCCCTGAAAGGTTTTGCTGTCGAAACAGAAAGTTTTTTATCACAGGAAAAGAAATCAGCCCTAGACAACTTAAGCGGCAGAAAATTATTTTTTTGAAAAAATCCCTAAGCCCCCGGGGTCACAATTTCATCAAAAATCTGACTTTCGGCAACTCACTCATAAATGTTGCCAGACGTTTGCAAATGCTACCCTGAAAGGTTTGGCGGTCGAAACAGAAGCCTTTTGATCACAGGACAAGAAATAAGCCCTGGACAACTTTACCGGCAGTAAAAGATTTTTTTGAAAAAATCCCTAAGCCCCGGGGTCACAATTTCATCAAAAATCCGACTTTCGGCAATTCACTCAAAAATGTTGCTAGACGGTTGCAAATGCTCCCCTGAAAGCTTTGGCGGTCGAAAGAGAAGGCTTATTATCACAAGAAAAGAAATCAGCCCTCGACAACTTAACCGGCAGAAAAAGATTTTTTTGAAAAAATCCCTAAGCCCCGGGGTCACAAATTCATCAAAAATCTGACTCTCGGCAATTCACTCAGAAATGGTGCCAAACGGTGGGAAATGCTCTGCTGAAAGGTTAGGAGGTCGAAACAGAAGGGTATTTATCACAGGAAAAGAAATCAGCCCTGGACAACTTAACCGGCAGAAAAAGATTTTTTTGAAAAAATCCCTAAGCCCCGGGGTCACAATTTCATCAAAAATCTGACTTTTGGCAATTCACTCAAAAATGGTGCCAAACGGTTGCAAATGCTCCCCTGAAAGGTTTGGCTGTCGAAACAGAAAGTTTTTTATCACAGGAAAAGAAATCAGCCCTCGACAACTTAACCGGCAGAAAAAGATTTTTTTGAAAAAATCCCTAAACCCCGGGGTCACAATTTCATCGAAAATCTGACTTTCGGCAATTCACCCAAAAATGTTGCCAGACGGTTGCAAATGCTCCCCAGAAAGCTTTGGCGGTCGAAACAGAAGGCTTATTATCACAAGAAAAGAAATCAGCCCTCGACAACTTAACCGGCAGAAAAATATTTTTTGAAAAAATCCCTAAGCCCCGGGGTCACAATTTCATCAAAAATCTGACTTTCGGCAGTTCACTCAAAAATGTTGCCAGACGGTTGCAAATGCTCCCTGAAAGCTTTGGCGGTCGAAACAGAAGGCTTATTATCACAAGAAAAGAAATCAGCCCTCGACTACTTAACCGGCAGAAAAATATTTTTTGAAAAAATCCCTAAGCCCCGTGGTCACAAATTCATCAAAAATCTGACTCTCGGCAATTAACTCAGAAATGGTGCCAAACGGTGGGAAATGCCCCGCTGAAAAGTTTTGAGGTCGAAACAGAAGGGTATTTATCACAGGAAAAGAAATCAGCCCTCGACAACTTATCCGGCAGAAAAAGATTTTTTTGAAAAAATCCCTAAGCCCCGGGGTCACAATTCCATCAAAAATCTGACTTTCGGCAATTCCCTCAAAAATGTTGCGAGACGGTTGCAAATGCTCCCTGAAAGCTTTGGCAGTCGAAACAGAAGGCTTATTATCACAAGAAAAGAAATCAGCCCTCGACTACTTAACCGGCAGAAAAAGATTTTTTTAAAAAATCCCTAAGCCCCGGGGTCACAAATTCATCAAAAATCTGACTCTCGGCAATTAACTCAGAAATGGTGCCAAACGGTGGGAAATGCTCCTCTGAAAAGTTTTGAGGTCGAAACAGAAGGGTATTTATCACAGGAAAAGAAATCAGCCCCCGACAACCGGCAGAAAAAGATTTTTTGAAAAAATCCCTAAGCCCCGGGGTCACAATTTCATCAAAAATCTGACTTTCGGCAATTCACTCAAAAATGTTGCCAGACGGTTGCAAATACTCCGCTGAAAGCTTTGGCGGTCGAAACAGAAGGCTTATTATCACAAGAAAAGAAATCAGCCCTCGACAACTTAACCGGCAGGAAAATAATTTTTTTGAAAAAATCCCTAAGCCCCGGGGTCACAATTTCATCGAAAATCTGACTTTCGGCAATTCACTCAAAAATGTTGCCAGACGGTTGCAAATGCTCCCCTGAAAGCATTGGCGGTCGAAACAGAAGGCTTATAATCACAAGAAAAGAAATCAGCCCTCGACAACTTAAGAGGCAGAAAAATATTTTTTTGAAAAAATCCCTAATCCCCGGGGTCACAATTTCATCAAAAATCTGACTTTTGGCAATTCACTCAAAAATAGTGCCAAACGGTTGCAAATGCTCCCCTGAAAGGTTTTGCTGTCGAAACAGAAAGTTTTTTATCACAGGAAAAGAAATCAGCCCTCGACAACTTAAGCGGCAGAAAAATATTTTTTTGAAAAAATCCCTAAGCCCCGGGGTCACAATTTCATCAAAAATCTGACTTTTGGCAATACACTCAAAAATGGTGCCAGATGGTTGCAAATGCTCCCCTGAAAGCTTTGGCGGTCGAAACAGAAGGCTTATTATCACAAGAAAAGACATCAGCCCTGGACAACTTAACCGGCAGAAAAATATTTTTTTGAAAAAATCCCTAAGCCCCCGGGGTCACAATTTCATCAAAAATCTGACTTTCGGCAACTCACTCATAAATGTTGCCAGACGTTTGCAAATGCTACCCTGAAAGGTTTGGCGGTCGAAACAGAAGCCTTTTGATCACAGGACAAGAAATAAGCCCTGGACAACTTTACCGGCAGTAAAAGATTTTTTTGAAAAAATCCCTAAGCCCCGGGGTCACAATTTCATCAAAAATCCGACTTTCGGCAATTCACTCAAAAATGTTGCTAGACGGTTGCAAATGCTCCCCTGAAAGCTTTGGCGGTCGAAAGAGAAGGTTTATTATCACAAGAAAAGAAATCAGCCCTCGACAACTTAACCGGCAGAAAAAGATTTTTTTGAAAAAATCCCTAAGCCCCGGGGTCACAAATTCATCAAAAATCTGACTCTCGGCAATTCACTCAGAAATGGTGCCAAACGGTGGGAAATGCTCCGCTGAAAGGTTAGGAGGTCGAAACAGAAGGGTATTTATCACAGGAAAAGAAATCAGCCCTGGACAACTTAACCGGCAGAAAAAGATTTTTTTGAAAAAATCCCTAAGCCCCGGGGTCACAATTTCATCAAAAATCTGACTTTTGGCAATTCACTCAAAAATGGTGCCAAACGGTTGCAAATGCTCCCCTGAAAGGTTTGGCTGTCGAAACAGAAAGTTTTTTATCACAGGAAAAGAAATCAGCCCTCGACAACTTAACCGGCAGAAAAAGATTTTTTTGAAAAAATCCCTAAACCCCGGGGTCACAATTTCATCAAAAATTTGACTCTCGGCAATTCACTCAAAAATGGTGCCAAACGGTTGCAAATGCTCCGCTGAAAGGTTTGGAGGTCGAAACAGAAGGGTATTTATCACTGGAAAAGAAATCAGCCCTGGACAACTTAACCGGCAGGAAAATAATTTTTTTGAAAAAATCCCTATGCCCCGGGGTCACAAATTTATCGAAAATCTGACATTCGGCAATTCACTCAGAAATGGTGCCAAACGGTTGGAAATGCTCCGCTGAAAGGTTGGGAGGTCGAAACAGAAGGGTATTTATCACAGGAAAAGAAAGCAGCCCTCGACAACTTAAGCGGCAGAGAAAGATTTTTTTGAAAAAATCCCTAAGCCCCGGGGTCACAATTTCATCAAAAATCTGACGTTCGGCAATTCACTCAGAAATGGTGCCAAACGGTTGCAAATGCTCCGCTGAAAGGTTTGGTGGTCGAAACAGAAGGGTATATATCACAGGAAAAGAAAGCAGCCCTCGACAACTTAAGCGGCAGAGAAAGATTTTTTTGAAAAAATCCCTAAGCCCCGGGGTCACAATTTCATCAAAAATCTGACTTTTGCAATACACTCAAAAATGGTGCCAAACGGTTGCAAATGCTCCCCTGAAAGGTTTGGCAGTCGAAACAGAAAGTTTTTTATCACAGGACAAGATATCAGCCCTGGACAACTTAACCGGCAGAAAAAGATTTTTTTGAAAAAGTCCCTAAGCCCCGGGGTCACAATTTCATCAAAAATCTGACTTTCGGCAACTCACTCATAAATGTTGCCAGACGTTTGCAAATGCTACCCTGAAAGGTTTGGCGGTCGAAACAGAAGCCTTTTGATCACAGGACAAGAAATAAGCCCTGGACAACTTAACCGGCAGTAAAAGATTTTTTTGAAAAAATCCCGAAGCCCCGGGGTCACAATTTCATCAAAAATCTGACTTTCGGCAATTCACTCAAAAATGTTGCCAGACGGTTGCAAATGCTCCCCTGAAAGCATTGGCGGTCGAAACAGAAGGCTTATTATCACAAGAAAAGAAATCAGCCCTCGACAACTTAAGCGGCAGAAAAATATTTTTTTGAAAAAATCCCTAAGCCCCGGGGTCACAATTTCATCAAAAATCTGACTTTCGGCAATTCCCTCAAAAATGTTGCGAGACGGTTGCAAATGCTCCCTGAAAGCTTTGGCAGTCGAAACAGAAGGCTTATTATCACAAGAAAAGAAATCAGCCCTCGACTACTTAACCGGCAGAAAAAGATTTTTTTAAAAAATCCCTAAGCCCCGGGGTCACAAATTCATCAAAAATCTGACTCTCGGCAATTAACTCAGAAATGGTGCCAAACGGTGGGAAATGCTCCTCTGAAAAGTTTTGAGGTCGAAACAGAAGGGTATTTATCACAGGAAAAGAAATCAGCCCCCGACAACCGGCAGAAAAAGATTTTTTGAAAAAATCCCTAAGCCCCGGGGTCACAATTTCATCAAAAATCTGACTTTCGGCAATTCACTCAAAAATGTTGCCAGACGGTTGCAAATACTCCGCTGAAAGCTTTGGCGGTCGAAACAGAAGGCTTATTATCACAAGAAAAGAAATCAGCCCTCGACAACTTAACCGGCAGGAAAATAATTTTTTTGAAAAAATCCCTAAGCCCCGGGGTCACAATTTCATCGAAAATCTGACTTTCGGCAATTCACTCAAAAATGTTGCCAGACGGTTGCAAATGCTCCCCTGAAAGCATTGGCGGTCGAAACAGAAGGCTTATAATCACAAGAAAAGAAATCAGCCCTCGACAACTTAAGAGGCAGAAAAATATTTTTTTGAAAAAATCCCTAATCCCCGGGGTCACAATTTCATCAAAAATCTGACTTTTGGCAATTCACTCAAAAATAGTGCCAAACGGTTGCAAATGCTCCCCTGAAAGGTTTTGCTGTCGAAACAGAAAGTTTTTTATCACAGGAAAAGAAATCAGCCCTCGACAACTTAAGCGGCAGAAAAATATTTTTTTGAAAAAATCCCTAAGCCCCGGGGTCACAATTTCATCAAAAATCTGACTTTTGGCAATACACTCAAAAATGGTGCCAGATGGTTGCAAATGCTCCCCTGAAAGCTTTGGCGGTCGAAACAGAAGGCTTATTATCACAAGAAAAGACATCAGCCCTGGACAACTTAACCGGCAGAAAAATATTTTTTTGAAAAAATCCCTAAGCCCCCGGGGTCACAATTTCATCAAAAATCTGACTTTCGGCAACTCACTCATAAATGTTGCCAGACGTTTGCAAATGCTACCCTGAAAGGTTTGGTGGTCGAAACAGAAGCCTTTTGATCACAGGACAAGAAATAAGCCCTGGACAACTTTACCGGCAGTAAAAGATTTTTTTGAAAAAATCCCTAAGCCCCGGGGTCACAATTTCATCAAAAATCCGACTTTCGGCAATTCACTCAAAAATGTTGCTAGACGGTTGCAAATGCTCCCCTGAAAGCTTTGGCGGTCGAAAGAGAAGGTTTATTATCACAAGAAAAGAAATCAGCCCTCGACAACTTAACCGGCAGAAAAAGATTTTTTTGAAAAAATCCCTAAGCCCCGGGGTCACAAATTCATCAAAAATCTGACTCTCGGCAATTCACTCAGAAATGGTGCCAAACGGTGGGAAATGCTCCGCTGAAAGGTTAGGAGGTCGAAACAGAAGGGTATTTATCACAGGAAAAGAAATCAGCCCTGGACAACTTAACCGGCAGAAAAAGATTTTTTTGAAAAAATCCCTAAGCCCCGGGGTCACAATTTCATCAAAAATCTGACTTTTGGCAATTCACTCAAAAATGGTGCCAAACGGTTGCAAATGCTCCCCTGAAAGGTTTGGCTGTCGAAACAGAAAGTTTTTTATCACAGGAAAAGAAATCAGCCCTCGACAACTTAACCGGCAGAAAAAGATTTTTTTGAAAAAATCCTTAAACCCCGGGGTCACAATTTCATCAAAAATTTGACTCTCGGCAATTCACTCAAAAATGGTGCCAAACGGTTGCAAATGCTCCGCTGAAAGGTTTGGAGGTCGAAACAGAAGGGTATTTATCACTGGAAAAGAAATCAGCCCTGGACAACTTAACCGGCAGGAAAATAATTTTTTTGAAAAAATCCCTATGCCCCGGGGTCACAAATTTATCGAAAATCTGACATTCGGCAATTCACTCAGAAATGGTGCCAAACGGTTGGAAATGCTCCGCTGAAAGGTTGGGAGGTCGAAACAGAAGGGTATTTATCACAGGAAAAGAAAGCAGCCCTCGACAACTTAAGCGGCAGAGAAAGATTTTTTTGAAAAAATCCCTAAGCCCCGGGGTCACAATTTCATCAAAAATCTGACGTTCGGCAATTCACTCAGAAATGGTGCCAAACGGTTGCAAATGCTCCGCTGAAAGGTTTGGTGGTCGAAACAGAAGGGTATATATCACAGGAAAAGAAAGCAGCCCTCGACAACTTAAGCGGCAGAGAAAGATTTTTTTGAAAAAATCCCTAAGCCCCGGGGTCACAATTTCATCAAAAATCTGACTTTTGCAATACACTCAAAAATGGTGCCAAACGGTTGCAAATGCTCCCCTGAAAGGTTTGGCAGTCGAAACAGAAAGTTTTTTATCACAGGACAAGATATCAGCCCTGGACAACTTAACCGGCAGAAAAAGATTTTTTTGAAAAAGTCCCTAAGCCCCGGGGTCACAATTTCATCAAAAATCTGACTTTCGGCAACTCACTCATAAATGTTGCCAGACGTTTGCAAATGCTACCCTGAAAGGTTTGGCGGTCGAAACAGAAGCCTTTTGATCACAGGACAAGAAATAAGCCCTGGACAACTTAACCGGCAGTAAAAGATTTTTTTGAAAAAATCCCGAAGCCCCGGGGTCACAATTTCATCAAAAATCTGACTTTCGGCAATTCACTCAAAAATGTTGCCAGACGGTTGCAAATGCTCCCCTGAAAGCATTGGCGGTCGAAACAGAAGGCTTATTATCACAAGAAAAGAAATCAGCCCTCGACAACTTAAGCGGCAGAAAAATATTTTTTTGAAAAAATCCCTAAGCCCCGGGGTCACAATTTCATCAAAAATCTGACTTTTGGCAATTCACTCAAAAATAGTGCCAAACGGTTGCAAATGCTCCCCTGAAAGGTTTTGCTGTCAAAACAGAAAGTTTTTTATCACAGGAAAAGAAATCAGCCCTCGACAACTTAAGCGGCAGAAAAATATTTTTTTGAAAAAATCCCTAAGCCCCGGGGTCACAATTTCATCAAAAATCTGACTTTTGGCAATACACTCAAAAATGGTGCCAAACGGTTGCAAATGCTCTCATGAAAGGTTTGGCGGCCGAAACAGAAGGCTTTTTTTCACAAGACAAGAAATCAGCCCTGGACAACTTAACCGGCAGTAAAAGATTTTTTTTGAAAAAATCCCTAAGCCCCGGGGTCACAATTTCATCGAAAATCTGACTTTCGGCAATTCACTCAAAAATGTTGCCAGACGGTTGCAAATGCTCCTCTGAAAGCTTTGGCGGTCGAAACAGAAGGCTTATTATCACAAGAAAAGAAATCAGCCCTCGACAACTTAACCGGCAGAAAAATATTTTTTTGAAAAAAATCCCTAAGCCCCGGGGTCACAATTTCATCAAAAAACTGACTTTCGGCAATTCACTCAGAAATGTTGCCAGACGGTTGCAAATGCTACCCTGAAAGGTTTGGCGGTCGAAACAGAAGGCTTTTGATCACAGGAGAAGAAATAAGCCCTGGACAACTTAATCGGCAGTTAAAGATTTTTTTGAAAAAATCCCTAAGCCCCGGGGTCACAATTTCATCAAAAATCTGACTTTCGGCAATTCACTCAAAAATGTTGCCAGACGGTTGCAAATGCTCCCCTGAAAGCATTGGCTGTCGAAACAGAAGGCTTATTATCACAAGACAAGAAATCAGCCCTCGACAACTTAACCGGCAGAAAAAGATTTTTTGAAAAAATCCCTAAGCCCCGTGGTCACAAATTCATCAAAAATCTGACTCTCGGCAATTCACTCAGAAATGGTGCCAAACGGTGGGAAATGCTCCCCTGAAAAGTTTTGAGGTCGAAACAGAAGGGTATTTATCACAGGAAAAGAAATCAGCCCTCGACAACTTAACCGGCAGAAAAAGATTTTTTGAAAAAATCCCTAAGCCCCGGGGTCACAATTTCATCAAAAATCTGACTTTCAGCAATTCACTCAAAAATGTTGCCAGACGGTTGCAAATGCTCTCATGAAAGGTTTGGCAGTCGAAACAGAAGGGTATTTATCACAGGAAAAGAAATCAGCCCTCGACAACTTAACCGGCAGAAAAAGTTTTTTTTGAAAAAATCCCTAAACCCCGGGGTCACAATTTCATCAAAAATCTGACTTTCGGCAATTCACCCAAAAATGTTGCCAGACGGTTGCAAATGCTCCCCAGAAAGCTTTGGCGGTCGAAACAGAAGGCTTATTATCACAAGAAAAGAAATCAGCCCTCGACAACTTAACCGGCAGAAAAATATTTTTTGAAAAAATCCCTAAGCCCCGGGGTCACAATTTCATCAAAAATCTGACTTTCGGCAGTTCACTCAAAAATGTTGCCAGACGGTTGCAAATGCTCCCTGAAAGCTTTGGCGGTCGAAACAGAAGGCTTATTATCACAAGAAAAGAAATCAGCCCTCGACAACTTAACCGGCAGAAAAAGATTTTTTGAAAAAATGCCTAAGCCCCGTGGTCACAAATTCATCAAAAATCTGACTCTCGGCAATTAACTCAGAAATGGTGCCAAACGGTGGGAAATGCCCCGCTGAAAAGTTTTGAGGTCGAAACAGAAGGGTATTTATCACAGGAAAAGAAATCAGCCCCCGACAACCGGCAGAAAAAGATTTTTTGAAAAAATCCCTAAGCCCCGGGGTCACAATTTCATCAAAAATCTGACTTTCGGCAATTCACTCAAAAATCTTGCCAGACGGTTGCAAATGCTCCCCTGAAAGCTTTGGCGGTCGAAACAGAAGGCTTATTATCACAAGAAAAGAAATCAGCCCTCGACAACTTAACCGGCAGAAAAATATTTTTTAAAAAAATCCCTAAGCCCCGGGGTCACAATTTCATCAAAAATCTGACTTTCGGCAATTCACTCAAAAATGGTGCCAGATGGTTGCAAATGCTCCCCTGAAAGCTTTGGCGGTCGAAACAGAAGGCTTATTATCACAAGAAAAGACATCAGCCCTGGACAACTTAACCGGCAGAAAAATATTTTTTTGAAAAAATCCCTAAGCCCCCGGGGTCACAATTTCATCAAAAATCTGACTTTCGGCAACTCACTCATAAATGTTGCCAGACGTTTGCAAATGCTACCCTGAAAGGTTTGGCGGTCGAAACAGAAGCCTTTTGATCACAGGACAAGAAATAAGCCCTGGACAACTTTACCGGCAGTAAAAGATTTTTTTGAAAAAATCCCTAAGCCCCGGGGTCACAATTTCATCAAAAATCTGACTTTCGGCAATTCACTCAAAAATGTTGCCAGACGGTTGCAAATGCTCCCCTGAAAGCTTTGGCGGTCGAAAGAGAAGGCTTATTATCACAAGAAAAGAAATCAGCCCTCGACAACTTAACCGGCAGAAAAAGATTTTTTGAAAAAATCCCTAAGCCCCGGGGTCACAAATTCATCAAAAATCTGACTCTCGGCAATTCACTCAGAAATGGTGCCAAACGGTGGGAAATGCTCCGCTGAAAGGTTAGGAGGTCGAAACAGAAGGGTATTTATCACAGGAAAAGAAATCAGCCCTGGACAACTTAACCGGCAGAAAAAGATTTTTTTGAAAAAATCCCTAAGCCCCGGGGTCACAATTTCATCAAAAATCTGACTTTTGGCAATTCACTCAAAAATGGTGCCAAACGGTTGCAAATGCTCCCCTGAAAGGTTTGGCTGTCGAAACAGAAAGTTTTTTATCACAGGAAAAGAAATCAGCCCTCGACAACTTAACCGGCAGAAAAAGATTTTTTTGAAAAAATCCCTAAGCCCCGGGGTCACAATTTCATCAAAAATTTGACTGTCGGCAATTCACTCAAAAATGGTGCCAAACGGTTGCAAATGCTCCGCTGAAAGGTTTGGAGGTCGAAACAGAAGGGTATTTATCACAGGATAAGAAATCAGCCCTGGACAACTTAACCGGCAGTAAAAGATTTTTTTTGAAAAAATCCCTAAGCCCCGGGGTCACAATTTCATCGAAAATCTGACTTTCGGCAATTCACTCAAAAATCTTGCCAGACGGTTGCAAATGCTCCCCTGAAAGCTTTGGCGGTCGAAACAGAAGGCTTATTATCACAAGAAAAGAAATCAGCCCTCGACAACTTAACCGGCAGAAAAATATTTTTTAAAAAAATCCCTAAGCCCCGGGGTCACAATTTCATCAAAAATCTGACTTTCGGCAATTCACTCAAAAATGGTGCCAGATGGTTGCAAATGCTCCCCTGAAAGCTTTGGCGGTCGAAACAGAAGGCTTATTATCACAAGAAAAGACATCAGCCCTGGACAACTTAACCGGCAGAAAAATATTTTTTTGAAAAAATCCCTAAGCCCCCGGGGTCACAATTTCATCAAAAATCTGACTTTCGGCAACTCACTCATAAATGTTGCCAGACGTTTGCAAATGCTACCCTGAAAGGTTTGGCGGTCGAAACAGAAGCCTTTTGATCACAGGACAAGAAATAAGCCCTGGACAACTTTACCGGCAGTAAAAGATTTTTTTGAAAAAATCCCTAAGCCCCGGGGTCACAATTTCATCAAAAATCTGACTTTCGGCAATTCACTCAAAAATGTTGCCAGACGGTTGCAAATGCTCCCCTGAAAGCTTTGGCGGTCGAAAGAGAAGGCTTATTATCACAAGAAAAGAAATCAGCCCTCGACAACTTAACCGGCAGAAAAAGATTTTTTGAAAAAATCCCTAAGCCCCGGGGTCACAAATTCATCAAAAATCTGACTCTCGGCAATTCACTCAGAAATGGTGCCAAACGGTGGGAAATGCTCCGCTGAAAGGTTAGGAGGTCGAAACAGAAGGGTATTTATCACAGGAAAAGAAATCAGCCCTGGACAACTTAACCGGCAGAAAAAGATTTTTTTGAAAAAATCCCTAAGCCCCGGGGTCACAATTTCATCAAAAATCTGACTTTTGGCAATTCACTCAAAAATGGTGCCAAACGGTTGCAAATGCTCCCCTGAAAGGTTTGGCTGTCGAAACAGAAAGTTTTTTATCACAGGAAAAGAAATCAGCCCTCGACAACTTAACCGGCAGAAAAAGATTTTTTTGAAAAAATCCCTAAGCCCCGGGGTCACAATTTCATCAAAAATTTGACTGTCGGCAATTCACTCAAAAATGGTGCCAAACGGTTGCAAATGCTCCGCTGAAAGGTTTGGAGGTCGAAACAGAAGGGTATTTATCACAGGATAAGAAATCAGCCCTGGACAACTTAACCGGCAGTAAAAGATTTTTTTTGAAAAAATCCCTAAGCCCCGGGGTCACAATTTCATCGAAAATCTGACTTTCGGCAATTCACTCAAAAATGTTGCCAGACGGTTGCAAATGCTCCCCTGAAAGCTTTGGCGGTCGAAACAGAAGGCTTATTATCACAAGAAAAGAAATCAGCCCTCGACAACTTAACCGGCAGAAAAAGATTTTTTGAAAAAATCCCTAAGCCCCGGGGTCACAAATTTATCGAAAATCTGACTTTCGGCAATTCACTCAGAAATGGTGCCAAACGGTTGGAAATGCTCCGCTGAAAGGTTGGGAGGTCGAAACAGAAGGGTATTTATCACAGGAAAAGAAAGCAGCCCTCGACAACTTAAGCGGCAGAGAAAGATTTTTTTGAAAAAATCCCTAAGCCCCGGGGTCACAATTTCATCAAAAATCTGACGTTCGGCAATTCACTCAGAAATGGTGCCAAACGGTTGCAAATGCTCCGCTGAAAGGTTTGGTGGTCGAAACAGAAGGGTATATATCACAGGAAAAGAAAGCAGCCCTCGACAACTTAAGCGGCAGAGAAAGATTTTTTTGAAAAAATCCCTAAGCCCCCGGGTCACAATTTCATCAAAAATCTGACTTTTGCAATACACTCAAAAATGGTGCCAAACGGTTGCAAATGCTCCCCTGAAAGGTTTGGGAGTCGAAACAGAAAGTTTTTTATCACAGGACAAGATATCAGCCCTGGACAACTTAAC
>NW_028149456.1:5000-10000 GCF_964270895.1 Podarcis filfolensis
AGACCGGGTAAGAACCTGGCCCTTTGTTTAGCAGCGCCAGGCGGCCGCAGGCAGGAGGCATGGCCGTCCCCTGCCTACCTTCGTCCAGGTAGACCGGGTAAGAACATGGACCTTGGTATAGACGCGCCAAGCGGGCGGCAGGCAGGCAGGCAGGCAGGCAGGGAGCGTGGACGTCCCTTGCCTGCCTGCCCGCCTGCCTGCCCGCCTGCCTGCCCGCCTGCCTGCCTGCCTGCCTTCTATACAAAGGGCCAGGTTCTTATTCGGTCTGCCTGCCTGCCTCCCCCCCCCCCAGGTAGACCGAATAAGAACCTGGCCCTTTGTATAGAAGCTCCAAGCGGGCTGCAGGCAGGCAGGCAGGCAAGCAAGCAGGCAGGGAGGGAGCGTGGACGTCCCCTGCCTGCCTGCCTGCCTCCCCCCCCAGGTAGACCGGGTAAGAACATGGACCTTTGTTTAGCAGCGCCAGGCGGCCGCAGGCAGGAGGCATGGCCGTCCCCTGCCTGCCTTCGTCCAGGTAGACCGGGTAAGAACATGGACCTTTGTATAGACGCGCCAAGCGGGCGGCAGGCAGGCAGGCAGGCAGGCAGGCAGGCAGGCAGGCAGGGAGCGTGGACGTCCTTTGCCTGCCTGCCTGCCTGCCTGCCTGCCTGCCTGCCTGCCTGCCTCCCCCCAGGTAGACCGGGTAAGAACCTGGCCCTTTGTATAGACGCGCCAAGCGGGCGGCAGGCAGGCAGGCAGGCAGGCAAGCAGGCAGGCAGGCAAGCAGGGAGGGAGGGAGGGAGGGAGGGAGGGAGGGAGGGAGGGAGCGTGGACGTCCCTTGCCTGCCTGCCTGCCTGCCTGCCTGCCTGCCTGCCTCCCCCCCCGGTAGACCGGGTAATAACCCGGCAACTTGTTTAGGAGCGCCCTCGTGTGGCCAGCATGGGAAGGGCAGGGCAGCCGTCTTCTTCTTCTTCTTCTTCTTCTTCTTCTTCTTCTTCTTCTTCTTCTTCTTCTTCTTCTCCTTCTCCTTCTCCTTCTCCTTCTCCTCCTTCTCCTTCTCCTTCTCCTCCTCCTCCTCCTCCTCCTCCTCCTCCTCCTCCTCCTCCTCCTCCTCCTCCTCCTCCTCCTTCGTTGTCGTATCCCTATTGTTGTCAAGATCTGCGTGCGTGCATTTGTGCGGTCTAAACGGGGGATGAGTGAGAGTGTGTGTGTGCTGGCATGCCTGCCTGCCCGCCCGCCCGCCTCCCTCCCTCTCCGTGATCTATTTCGGGTCTGTCTCTCTCTCCCCCACCCGCAAGCACATCGCCACGACAAACCACGACATCGCCGAGGGCGGCGTTCGTGGCGACAGCTGCCGTAGACCTCGGGGACTTTGTAGACCGCCGCTTGGCAGCAGAGCAGCAGGTAGGCGATGGAGGAGACGGGTGGGCCGGGGCGTGCGTTCGTGCGTACGTCCTTGCGGGGACGGCAAGGGATCACCCTTGGCGATGTCGTGGGCGGGGGCGGTTTCTTTGGTGTGCGCGTGTGCGCGTCGGAGTGATGTTTTGTGTCCATCTCTCTGTCCCTGTCTGTCTCCCCTGCACACAAGCGTGTGTGCGGTGTACTTGGCTCCTGGGTCTCTGTCTGTCTCCCCCCCCCCCCACAAGCACATGCTGTGTTTGAGTGTATGCTTAGAGTGAGAGAGAAATTTTGTGCCCTTTTGTCTCCCTCTCCCGCAAACGACTGTTTGTGCCTTTTCGTGTGTGTGTGTGTGTGTGAGAGAGAGAGCGAGAGAGAGAGAGATGAGAGACGAGAGACAGAGAGATTTTGTTTCTGCCTCCCTGCCTCCCTGTGTCTCTGCATGCTCCCCCTCCCGCAAAGGAACGCACGCACGCCAAGACTTTTCTCCCTTGCCGTCCCTGCAAGGCCGAACGCACGCAGGCACGCCCGCCCTCACCCGTCCCCTCCATCGCCTACCTGCTGCACTGCCGCCAAGCGGCGGTCTACAAAGTCACCGAGGTCTACGGCAGCTGTCGCCACGAACCCCACCCGCCCTTGGCCTGTCTGTCTCCCCTGCACACAAGCGTGTGTGCGGTGTACTTGGCTCCTGGGTCTCTGTCTGTCTCCCCCCACACAAGGACATGCTGTGTTTGAGTGTATGCTTAGTGTGAGAGAGTCGTTTGCGAGAGAGGGAGACAAAAGGGCACAAAATTTCTGTTTGTGCCTTTGTGTGTGTGTGTGTGTGTGTGTGTGTGAGAGAGAGAGAGAGAGAGAGAGAGAGAGAGAGAGAGAGAGAGAGAGAGAGAGATTTTGTTTCTGCCTGTCTGCCTCTGCCTGCCCCCCCTCTGCCTCCCTCCCCCCCGCAATCAAGTGTGTGTGAGAGCGCACGAGCGCTTTTGTGCTTGTCTTTCTGTATCCCTGTGTCTCTGCATGCTCCCCCTCCCGCAAAGGAACGCACGCACGCCAAGACTTTTCTCCCTTGCCGTCCCTGCCCGCCCGCCCGCTCGCCCTCACCCGTCCCCTCCATCGCCTACCTGCTGCACTGCCGCCAAGCGGCGGTCTACAAAGTCCCCGAGGTCTACGGCAGCTGTCGCCACGAACCCCACCCGCCCTTGGCGACGTCGTCGGGTTACAGCGACCGGGTAGACCTGGAGGCTTCCTAGGGGGCACGGGCAGGTAGACCGGGAAGCCCTCCGTCCTCCGTGGTAGACCGGCAAGCCGCAGCCTCTCCGGCGGGTAGACCGGGGGCTCGGCGAGCAGATTGGTCCGACACGGAAACCCCCACCCATCTCGGAGGTAGACCGGCAAGCCCCAGCCTTCCGGGACGGTAGACCGGAGGGGAGCCGAGGGCCGGGAGACCGGGCATCGCCGCCAGCCCCTCCGACGGGAAGACCGGGCTTCCCGAGGTCCGGCGCCCGGTAGACCGGCCAGCGGTTCCGCGCCGTGCTCCAGGTAGTCCGGTGGAGCCGCGCTTTCCGGTGGGTAGACCGGGAAGCCCCCACGATCTCGGAGGAAGACCGGCAAACCCCAGCCTTCCCGGCCGGTAGACCGGAGGGGAGCCGAGGGCCGGGAGACCGGGCAACGCCGCCAGCCCCTCCGGACGGGAGACCGGGCTCACCGAGGTCCGGCGCCCGGTAGACCGGCCAGCGGTTGCGCGCCGTGCGCCAGGTTGTCCGGCAGGGCCGCGCTCTCCGGTGGGGTGGGTAGACCGGGAAGCCCCACGATCTCGGAGGAAGACCGGCAAGACCCAGCCTGCCCACCTCCGACGGCGACTAGAGCGGGCAGCCGCTCCAGGCCCAGCTCCGTGTGGACCGGCGTTTCTCCTCGGAGGTAGACCTGGAAGCCACAGGCACTCTGGCGAGCAGGCAGGCAGGCAGGCAGGCAGGCAGGCAGGCAGGCAGGCAGGGCCGCTCCTTCCACTTGGTAGACCGGGAAGCCGCACGTTCTCTGAGGAAGACCGGCAAGACCCAGCCTTCCTGGATGGTAGACCGGAGGGGAGCCGAGGGCCGGGAGGCCGGGCAGCGCCACTGGCTCCTCCGGCGGGTAGACAGGGCTTCCCGAGGTCCGGGGCCCAGTAGACCGGCCAGCGGTTCCGCGCCGTGCGCCAGGTAGGCCGGCAGAGCCTCTCTTTCAGGTGGGTAGACCGGAAAGTCTACCGTTCTCGTAAGACCGGCCAGAGCCTCCCACACCCTTCGAAGGCTAGTAGACCGGCCAGCGGCTCCACCCCCCCCCGACTAGTGGACCGGCGCCTCCCGGCCCCATGGAGGGTAGACCGGGAAGCCGTTTCTCCTCTTAGGTAGACCTGGAAGCCCCAGACCCTGCGGCGAGCAAGCAAGCAAGCAAGCAGGCAGGCAGGCAAGCAAGCAGGCATGCTGGCCGGGAGGGTGGCCGTCCGCTCCCTGCCTTCCAGGTAGACCGGGCAAGAGCCCGTTCCTTGGTTTAGGAGAGCTGGTCAGGCGGCAGGCAGGCAGGCAGGCAGGCAGGGCGTGGTGTGCTGCGTGGACGCGAGGAGCCCACCGGGCCTGACACCGAGTAGACCGGCCAGCGGTGCCGCGCCTTACGCCAGGAAGCCTGGCAGAGGCGCCCTTTCCGGCAGGTAGACCGGGAAGCCCCACGATCTCGGAGGAAGAACGGCAAGACCCAGCCTCCCCGGCCGGCAGACCGGGCAACGTCACCTGCCCCCCGGCGGGTCGACCGGGAAGCCTCCCTTCCTCGGAGGTAGACCGGCAGGACCCAGCCTCCACGGCCAGCAGAGCCCAGGGCCGGGAGACCGGGCATCGCTGCCAGCCCCCGGCCAGACCGGGCTGACCGCGGACGCGAGAAGCAGACTGGGCCTTCGGTCGGAAGGGGGCCGGCAAGGCCCAGCCTCCCCGGCCGGCGGACTTGGGGGACAGCGGTCGCAGCAGGCCCGCCCGCCCGCCCGCCCGCCGCCGGGAGGACCGGGGCCCTCGCGAGTAGACCGGGCGGTCGGCGGGCCTCCGGCGGGTAGACCGGGGAGGAACGGAAAGCCCCAGCCGCCTCGGCCGGGCGGAGAACGGCGGGACCGGGCAGCGGACAGACCTCCCAGCGGTAGACCGGGAAAGCCTTCCGTCTTCGGGAAGGGGACTGCCACGTCCCAGCTTCCCTGGCCAGTGGTGGACCGGAGTAGAGCCGCCAGCGGCCGCAGGAAGAGCGGGCCACGCTGCCGGCCCCTCCGGCGGGGAGCTAGACCCGGCCGCCCCCCCCAGGGAAACGGCCAGCGCTTCCGCTCCTTCCACCTGGAAGACCGGGTGACCGACCCCCCCCCCGCGTGACGGCCGGTAGACCGGGGCCACCGGCAACCTCGCCCCTGGACCGGGCAGCGGCCAGACCCACACAGACGCCCGGAAGCCTGCCCTTCTCCGGCCGTCGCACCCTCCGCCAACCGCTCTCGCATCGCCTCCGTCCGCCTCCCGTTCTCGGAGGTAGACCGGCTAGTAGACCGGGCAGCGGTTCCAGTCCGGCCGTCAGGTGGTGGGCCGGCGCTTCCCAGCCCCAAGCAGGGGAGACCGGGAAGCCGTCTGTC
>NW_028149456.1:22500-25000 GCF_964270895.1 Podarcis filfolensis
GTGGGCGGGGGCGGTTTCTTTGGTGTGCGCGTGTGCGCGTCGGAGTGATGTTTTGTGTCCATCTCTCTGTCCCTGTCTGTCTCCCCTGCACACAAGCGTGTGTGCGGTGTACTTGGCTCCTGGGTCTCTGTCTGTCTCCCCCCCCCCCCACAAGCACATGCTGTGTTTGAGTGTATGCTTAGAGTGAGAGAGAAATTTTGTGCCCTTTTGTCTCCCTCTCCCGCAAACGACTGTTTGTGCCTTTTCGTGTGTGTGTGTGTGTGTGAGAGAGAGAGCGAGAGAGAGAGAGATGAGAGACGAGAGACAGAGAGATTTTGTTTCTGCCTCCCTGCCTCCCTGTGTCTCTGCATGCTCCCCCTCCCGCAAAGGAACGCACGCACGCCAAGACTTTTCTCCCTTGCCGTCCCTGCAAGGCCGAACGCACGCAGGCACGCCCGCCCTCACCCGTCCCCTCCATCGCCTACCTGCTGCACTGCCGCCAAGCGGCGGTCTACAAAGTCACCGAGGTCTACGGCAGCTGTCGCCACGAACCCCACCCGCCCTTGGCCTGTCTGTCTCCCCTGCACACAAGCGTGTGTGCGGTGTACTTGGCTCCTGGGTCTCTGTCTGTCTCCCCCCACACAAGGACATGCTGTGTTTGAGTGTATGCTTAGTGTGAGAGAGTCGTTTGCGAGAGAGGGAGACAAAAGGGCACAAAATTTCTGTTTGTGCCTTTGTGTGTGTGTGTGTGTGTGTGTGTGTGAGAGAGAGAGAGAGAGAGAGAGAGAGAGAGAGAGAGAGAGAGAGAGAGAGATTTTGTTTCTGCCTGTCTGCCTCTGCCTGCCCCCCCTCTGCCTCCCTCCCCCCCGCAATCAAGTGTGTGTGAGAGCGCACGAGCGCTTTTGTGCTTGTCTTTCTGTATCCCTGTGTCTCTGCATGCTCCCCCTCCCGCAAAGGAACGCACGCACGCCAAGACTTTTCTCCCTTGCCGTCCCTGCCCGCCCGCCCGCTCGCCCTCACCCGTCCCCTCCATCGCCTACCTGCTGCACTGCCGCCAAGCGGCGGTCTACAAAGTCCCCGAGGTCTACGGCAGCTGTCGCCACGAACCCCACCCGCCCTTGGCGACGTCGTCGGGTTACAGCGACCGGGTAGACCTGGAGGCTTCCTAGGGGGCACGGGCAGGTAGACCGGGAAGCCCTCCGTCCTCCGTGGTAGACCGGCAAGCCGCAGCCTCTCCGGCGGGTAGACCGGGGGCTCGGCGAGCAGATTGGTCCGACACGGAAACCCCCACCCATCTCGGAGGTAGACCGGCAAGCCCCAGCCTTCCGGGACGGTAGACCGGAGGGGAGCCGAGGGCCGGGAGACCGGGCATCGCCGCCAGCCCCTCCGACGGGAAGACCGGGCTTCCCGAGGTCCGGCGCCCGGTAGACCGGCCAGCGGTTCCGCGCCGTGCTCCAGGTAGTCCGGTGGAGCCGCGCTTTCCGGTGGGTAGACCGGGAAGCCCCCACGATCTCGGAGGAAGACCGGCAAACCCCAGCCTTCCCGGCCGGTAGACCGGAGGGGAGCCGAGGGCCGGGAGACCGGGCAACGCCGCCAGCCCCTCCGGACGGGAGACCGGGCTCACCGAGGTCCGGCGCCCGGTAGACCGGCCAGCGGTTGCGCGCCGTGCGCCAGGTTGTCCGGCAGGGCCGCGCTCTCCGGTGGGGTGGGTAGACCGGGAAGCCCCACGATCTCGGAGGAAGACCGGCAAGACCCAGCCTGCCCACCTCCGACGGCGACTAGAGCGGGCAGCCGCTCCAGGCCCAGCTCCGTGTGGACCGGCGTTTCTCCTCGGAGGTAGACCTGGAAGCCACAGGCACTCTGGCGAGCAGGCAGGCAGGCAGGCAGGCAGGCAGGCAGGCAGGCAGGCAGGGCCGCTCCTTCCACTTGGTAGACCGGGAAGCCGCACGTTCTCTGAGGAAGACCGGCAAGACCCAGCCTTCCTGGATGGTAGACCGGAGGGGAGCCGAGGGCCGGGAGGCCGGGCAGCGCCACTGGCTCCTCCGGCGGGTAGACAGGGCTTCCCGAGGTCCGGGGCCCAGTAGACCGGCCAGCGGTTCCGCGCCGTGCGCCAGGTAGGCCGGCAGAGCCTCTCTTTCAGGTGGGTAGACCGGAAAGTCTACCGTTCTCGTAAGACCGGCCAGAGCCTCCCACACCCTTCGAAGGCTAGTAGACCGGCCAGCGGCTCCACCCCCCCCCGACTAGTGGACCGGCGCCTCCCGGCCCCATGGAGGGTAGACCGGGAAGCCGTTTCTCCTCTTAGGTAGACCTGGAAGCCCCAGACCCTGCGGCGAGCAAGCAAGCAAGCAAGCAGGCAGGCAGGCAAGCAAGCAGGCATGCTGGCCGGGAGGGTGGCCGTCCGCTCCCTGCCTTCCAGGTAGACCGGGCAAGAGCCCGTTCCTTGGTTTAGGAGAGCTGGTCAGGCGGCAGGCAGGCAGGCAGGCAGGCAGGGCGTGGTGTGCTGCGTGGACGCGAGGAGCCC
>NW_028149456.1:37500-42500 GCF_964270895.1 Podarcis filfolensis
AGGCAGGCAGGCAGGCAAGCAGGCAGGCAGGCAGGCAGGGAGGGAGGGAGCGTGGACGTCCCTTGCCTGCCTGCCTGCCTGCCTGCCTGCCTGCCTCCCCCCCCCCAGGTAGACCGAATAAGAACCTGGCCCTTTGTATAGAAGCTCCAAGCGGGCGGCAGGCAGGCAGGCAGGCAGGCAGGCAGGCAGGCAGGGAGCGTGGACGTCCCTTGCCTGCCTGCCTGCCTGCCTGCCTGCCTGCCTGCCTCCCCCCCCCGGAAGACCGGGTAATAACCCGGCAACTTGTTTAGGAGCGCCCTCGTGTGGCCAGCATGGGAAGGGCAGGGCAGCCGTCTTCTTCTTCTTCTTCTTCTTCTTCTTCTTCTTCTTCTTCTTCTTCTCCTTCTCCTTCTCCTTCTCCTTCTCCTCCTCCTCCTCCTCCTCCTCCTCCTCCTCCTCCTCCTCCTCCTCCTCCTTCGTCGTCGTATCCCTATTGTTGTCAAGATCTGCGTGCGTGCATTTGTGCGGTCTAAACGGGGGATGAGTGAGAGTGTGTGTGTGCTGGCATGCCTGCCCGCCCGCCCGCCTCCCTCCCTCTCCGTGATCTATTTCGGGTCTGTCTCTCTCTCCCCCACCCGCAAGCACATCGCCACGACAAACCACGACATCGCCGAGGGCGGCGTTCGTGGCGACAGCTGCCGTAGACCTCGGGGACTTTGGAGACCGCCGCTTGGCAGCAGAGCAGCAGGTAGGCGATGGAGGAGACGGGTGGGGTGGGGCGGGGCGGGGCGTGCCTCTGTGCGTACGTCCTTGCAGGGACGGCAAGGGATCACCCTTGGCGATGTCGTGGGTGGGGGTGGTTTCTTTGGTGTGCGTGTGTGCGCGTAGGAGTGATATTTTGTGTCCATCTCTCAGTCCCTGTCTGTCTCCCCTGCACACAAGCGTGTGTGCGGTGTACTTGGCTCCTGGGTCTCTGTCTGTCTCCCCCCACACAAGCACATGCTGTGTTTGAGTGTATGCTTAGTGTGCGTGAGAAATTTTGTGCCCTTCTGTCTCCCTCTCCCGCAAACGACTGTTTGTGTCTGTGTGTGTGTGTGTGTGTGTGTGTGTGTGTGTATGTGTGTCTGTTTGTCTCTGTGTGTGTGTGTGTGTGAGAGAGAGAGAGAGAGAGAGAGAGAGAGAGAGAGAGAGAGAGAGAGAGACGAGAGACAGAGAGAGAGAGAGATTTTTGTTTCTGCCTGCCTGCCTGCCTGCCTGCCTGCCTGTCTGTCTCTCTCTCTCTCTCTCTCTCTCTCTCTCTCTCTCTCTCTCTCCTCTCTCTCCCCCTCCCACCCCCCCGCAATCAAGTGTGTGTGAGAGCGCACGAGCGCTTTTGTGCTTGTCTTTCTGTATCCCTGTGTCTCTGCATGCTTCCCCTCCCGTAAAGGAACGCACGCAGGCCAAGACTTTTCCCCCGTGCCGTCCCTGCAAGAACGAACGAACGCACGCACGCCTTCACCCGTCCCCTCCATCGCCCACCTGCTGCACTGCTGCCAAGCGGCGGTCAACAAAGTCACCGAGTTCTACGGCAGCTGTCGCCACGAGCCCCACCCACCCTTGGCGATGTCGTGGGCGGGGGTGGTTTCTTTGGTGTGTGTGTGTGTGTGTGAGAGAGAGAGAGAGAGAGAGAGAGAGAGAGAGAGACGAGAGACGAGAGACGAGAGACAGAGAGATTTTGTTTCTGCCTGCCTGCCTGCCTGCCTGCCTGCCTGCCTGCCTCCCTCCCTCCCTCCCTCCCTCCCTCCGCAATCAAGTGTGTGTGAGAGCGCACGAGCGCTTTTGCACTTGTCTTTCTGTATCCCTGTGTCTCTGCATGCTCCCCCTCCCGCAAAGGAACGCACGCACGCACGCACGCACGCCAAGACTCTCCTCCCTTGCCGTCCCTGCGAGGACGGACGCACGCCCGCCCGCACGCCCGCCCTCACCCGTCCCCTCCATCGCCTACCTGCTGCACTGCCGCCAAGCGGCGGTCTACAAAGTCCCCGAGGTCTACGGCAGCTGTCGCCACGAACCCCACCCGCCCTTGGCGACGTCGTCGGGTTACAGCGACCGGGTAGACCTGGAGGCTCCCTAGGGGGCACGGGCAGGTAGACCGGGAAGCCCTCCGTCCTCCCTAGTAGACCGGCAAGCCGCAGCCTCTCCGGCGGGTAGACCGGGGGCCCGGCGAGCAGATTGGTCCGACACGGAAACCCCCACCCATCTCGGAGGTAGACCGGCAAGCCCCAGCCTTCCGGGACGGTAGACCGGAGGGGAGCCGAGGGCCGGGAGACCGGGCATCGCCGCCAGCCCCTCCGACGGGAAGACCGGGCTTCCCGAGGTCCGGCGCCCGGTAGACCGGCCAGCGGTTCCGCGCCGTGCTCCAGGTAGTCCGGCGGAGCCGCGCTTTCCGGTGGGTAGACCGGGAAGCCCCCACGATCTCGGAGGAAGACCGGCAAACCCCAGCCTTCCCGGCCGGTAGACCGGAGGGGAGCCGAGGGCCGGGAGACCGGGCAACGCCGCCAGCCCCTCCGGACGGGAAGACCGGGCTCACCGAGGTCCGGCGCCCGGTAGACCGGCCAGCGGTTGCGCGCCGTGCGCCAGGTTGTCCGGCAGGGCCGCGCTCTCCGGTGGGTAGACCGGGAAGCCCCACGATCTCGGAGGAAGACCGGCAAGACCCAGCCTGCCCACCTCCGACGGCGACTAGAGCGGGCAGCCGCTCCAGGCCCACCTCCGTGTTTCTCCTCGGAGGTAGACCTGGAAGCCACAGGCACTCCGGCGAGCAGGCAGGCAGGCAGGCAGGCAGGCAGGCAGGCAGGCAGGCAGGGCCGCTCCTTCCAGTTGGTAGACCGGGAAGCCGCACGTTCTCTGAGGAAGACCGGCAAGACCCAGCCTTCCTGGATGGTAGACCGGAGGGGAGCCGAGGGCCGGGAGGCCGGGCAGCGCCACTGGCTCCTCCGGCGGGTAGACAGGGCTTCCCGAGGTCCGGGGCCCAGTAGACCGGCCAGCGGTTCCGCGCCGTGCGCCAGGTAGGCCGGCAGAGCCTCTCTTTCAGGTGGGTAGACCGGAAAGTCTACCGTTCTCGTAAGACCGGCCAGAGCCTCCCACACCCTTCGAAGGCTAGTAGACCGGCCAGCGGCTCCACCCCCCCCCGACTAGTGGACCGGCGCCTCCCGGCCCCATGGAGGGTAGACCGGGAAGCCGTTTCTCCTCTTAGGTAGACCTAAGCAAGCAGGCAGGCAGGCAGGCAGGCAGGCAGGCAGGCAAGCAAGCAAGCAAGCAGGCATGCTGGCCGGGAGGGTGGCCGTCCGCTCCCTGCCTTCCAGGTAGACCGGGCAAGAGCCCGTTCCTTTGTTTAGGAGAGCTGGTCAGGCGGCAGGCAGGCAGGCAGGCAGGCAGGCAGGGCGTGGTGTGCTGCGTGGACGCGAGGAGCCCACCGGGCCTGACACCGAGTAGACCGGCCAGCGGTGCCGCGCCGTACGCCAGGAAGCCTGGCAGAGGCGCCCTTTCCGGCAGGTAGACCGGGAAGCCCCACGATCTCGGAGGAAGAACGGCAAGACCCAGCCTCCCCGGCCGGCAGACCGGGCAACGTCACCTGCCCCCCGGCGGGTCGACCGGGAAGCCTCCCTTCCTCGGAGGTAGACCGGCAGGACCCAGCCTCCACGGCCAGCAGAGCCCAGGGCCGGGAGACCGGGCATCGCTGCCAGCCCCCGGCCAGACCGCGCTGACCGCGGACGCGAGAAGCAGACTGGGCCTTCGGTCGGAAGGGGGCCGGCAAGGCCCAGCCTCCCCGGGCGGCGGACTTGGGGGACAGCGGTCGCAGCAGGCCCGCCCGCCCGCCCGCCCGCCGCCGGGAGGACCGGGGCCCTCGCGAGTAGACCGGGCGGTCGGCGGGCCTCCGGCGGGTAGACCGGGGAGGAACGGAAAGCCCCAGCCGCCTCGTCCGGGCGGAGAACGGCGGGACCGGGCAGCGGACAGACCTCCCGGCGGTAGACCGGGAAAGCCTTCCGTCTTCGGGAAGGGGACTGCCACGTCCCAGCTTCCCTGGCCAGTGGTGGACCGGAGGAGAGCCGCCAGCGGCCGCAGGAAGAGCGGGCCACGCTGCCGGCCCCTCCGGCGGGGAGCTAGACCCGGCCGCCCCCCCCCCCAGGGAAACGGCCAGCGCTTCCGCTCCTTCCACCTGGAAGACCGGGTGACCGACCCCCCCCCCGCGTGACGGCCGGTAGACCGGGGCCACCGGCAACCTCGCCCCTGGACCGGGCAGCGGCCAGACCCACACAGACGCCCGGAAGCCTGCCCTTCTCCGGCCGTCGCACCCTCCGCCAACCGCTCTCGCCTCGCCTCCGTCCGCCTCCCGTTCTCGGAGGTAGACCGGCTAGTAGACCGGGCAGCGGTTCCAGTCCGGCCGTCAGGTGGTGGGCCGGCGCTTCCCAGCCCCAAGCAGGGGAGACCGGGAAGCCGTCTGTCCTCGAGGTAGAGCTGGAAGCCCCAGGCAGGCAAGCAGGCAGGCAGGCAGGCGTGAGCGTGGACGCGAGGAGCCCACCGGGCCTCCGTCGGGCCGACCGGGAAGTCTCCCTTCCTCGGAGGTAGACCGGCAAGACCCAGCCTCCCCGGCCGGCAGACCGGAGGGGAGCCCGGGGCCGGGAGACCGGGGTGACCGTGGACGCGAGAAGCAGATTGGGCCTTCGGTGGGTAGACCGGGAGGCCCCTCGTTCTCGGAAGGGAGCCGGCGTGGCCCAGCCTCCCGGCCCGGTAGACTGGGGGGGGAGACAGCGGTCGCAGGGCCGGCCGCCCGCCGCCGGGAAGACCGTGGCCCTCGCGAGTAGACCGGGCCTTCGGTGGGTAGACCGGGAGGCCCCCCGTTCTCGGAAGGGAGCCGGCGTGGCCCAGCCTCCCGGGCCGGCAGACTGGGGGGGGGGACAGCGGTCGCAGGCCCGCCCGCCCGCCGCCGGGAAGACCGTGGCCCTCGCGAGTAGACCGGGCCTCCGGCGGGCCTCCCGCGGGTA